>NW_017537412.1:192690-312763 GCF_001853355.1 Bactrocera latifrons | reverse complement strand
CTAATTGGCGCCACGTAGCGAAAAGAAGAAACGACTGGCGCGCTGTTGTTAACTCGGCTATAATCGCGTAAGCGGTGACTACGCCAATCAAGAAGAAGATGTATGTATGTATATGTATAAGCACAGTGCTAATTTTATAGTTAGAAAATATTCAGGATTTTTCTGTATGGTGCCAAAATGCGACGATAAGCCGGCAAATATTGTTCTTAATCCCATCTCAGTTTCTACGAATTTTATTCGTTGTTTGACAAAAAACAACAATAATAAAAATGTCAAGCACGAAATTTATTTATTGAATATGAGAAAAACTACGCAATACGTTCTGATTTACTACATGAGTTTGAGCTTGAACTTTTAATAATACCCAAAATTACCAACAGAAAACAAAGCTGTGCTTTATTTCCATGAAAAAATATTACACTATAACCTTTGTGATTAATCTGATTATTATATTAAAACAAATATTTTCCGTTATATATTTCGCTTATGCAACCCTGAATTCGCATTAGGAGGTCCAGCTGACAAGCAATACAGAGCCTAAGCTCTTTAAGAGTTTATATTATATTTTAAAACTAAGCATATTTAAGTACTTACCAATTGTCAAATTAGTTTCACTCAAAATTTCCGCCCCTTGCATGCATCGGTAAACACCGTCTCGATTAATACCTTTTAAGAGCAGCACCGCATAATTATTTAAAATCTGGAATGATTAAAAAAGAAATATATTTTATTTTAATTCGTGCAAGACAATTTAAAAATGAACAAAACGGACTTACTTCATCATTAGTATTTAGCGGATTGCTTGTTTTATTTTCTATAACTTCATGAAACCACGTGTTTGATAAATCGAATGTTTTGCATATTATAACTGCGTTGCCATTGTGTCCCACTCGGATGCCCCGTTTTAGAAACCCTGCAAAATAAATTTGAGTGTAACAGTACACAGTCAATAGCAAGTTAATATTATATTGGACAAATGTACCAGTGACAAAAAAATGTCCAAAGCTTGAAGATCGAACCTGGTATATACATTACATTAAGAAGGCAATTATCATCGGACTATAAAAATAGCATGATCAAAATTGACCCGGACTGATCAATTTACTCCGCGTGCAAATTGAATCAATAAACAATTTTTTTCCAATACCTAACATAGCTTAATTAATATTTTGAGTATGAGGGTAGTCAATAATTAAGTCGTACCAAATAACCTGAATCTCTTGCACAAACGACGTCGAGAAAGAAGCTGAACAACCTGCATTCATCAATCGATTTATTACTATGTAGTGACGAGACATGGGTTTATGGATACGATGTCCAATCTGTCCAACAATCTAGCGAATGATGCTCAAAAAATTTGCCCCAACCAAATAAACAAAATTCGTCAAGTGTATGGAAAATTAGATTAAGCGTTGCTTTTATTAGCTCAAAAGGTGCATATTTTGAAGGCGCTTTGTGTGATTTTGCAATATAAAGTCTATATTCTGCCACGAATCGATTTATATAAAGCGTATGAGATTATACCTGTCAGTTGACCGAAGGTCGCCAAATATGGAAGCATTTTTATATGAATGTGCATATGTACATAGGTATGGCAATAATTATAGTTGTTGACTGAGATAAATTGACCTGAAATGTCTCATAATAGAGCGTAAAGTCATTTATTTGAAATCAAATTATAAGGAATATTTTGCGCTAATTATATAATTATCACATATATCAATATAATTTATTATAATTTACGTCTAACTTAGTAGATGTCGAATTTCATTTGTACATTTGAAATATTGTTGAGCGACTTTTTGCATTCGCGGATGTTATGCGAGGCATATTGAAAAGCTTTTGCCGATATAGTCGGTTAGAGAAGAGAACGGAAGGAGCTTATGACTCCCTAAAACGAACGAAATTTACCACCAAATCCACCGGATGTTTAATTGGCGATTACTAACCGCAATAATACCATATATTTCCGTAGAAAAAAGTGAGAAAAATATGTAACCCAGCTCTTTTGGGGCACTTCTTTCTTTCCTCGAGGCAATACACACTGTTCGCAATAACAGATTTGCCCGATTCGTTGTGTTTGTAAATATTGATTGTAAACATGTATGTACATATCAATACATGTATATATATATGTATATAAAAGTATATACATATGTAAATAAAGCAAGTGACCATAAGTAATGATTTCTGATATCCTTTTGTAAACAACAAACTTCAAGAATTTAGTTAATTGAGCTTCTTCCAGAGTATTGATAGCATCATTTCACAAAATCCATTAAGTGATGAAACGCAAGCTCGATTAAGAATTATAACGTTTAAATATACAAATGTATGTATACATGTATGTAATTGATTTGTTTCAAAGAAGCTTCAATTCTCTGAGATCCGGTTTTATGCGAAATAATTTATCACAACACTCACTAATAGAATAAATGGTGAAATTTCCGTTCATCTTTCAAAATGAGACACATATGCGCATACTTACAGTACAGATATTTATGCAAAAAGTACTAAGCATTGAAAAGGGTTTGTGTATAAATGTAAGTATGTATGTATATACATTTTAATGAACTCATTAAAATCATTATTAGAAATAATCATAATTATTATAATATTAAGCAGATCTTTAAATAACTTGTTATTTAATTATTGCTTCATACATACACATATGTATGTAAAATTTGTGTTGCAAGCTATGGGACCGATAAGAAATATCTACCAGTGAATCACCCTAGAGTATTATGGCGGAACACTTCCCCAGCCTGCTGAATGGCGGTTAAAACGTAACGCCAGGAGAAGGCGAACCCGATTCTCCAATCGATGACGATGGAGCAGACGTTCACAATCCACAAAAAGAGAGATTCCATAATCTACGCCCACTACCGTGGGATAAGCCCCCTCAACATAGCGTATAAGGTTCTATCGAGCGTATTGTGGGAAAGATTAAAGCCCACCGTCAACAAACTGATTGGATCTTATCAGTGTTTTAGGCCTGGCAAATCAACAACTGACGAGATATTCACCATGCGCCCAATCTTGGAAAAGACCCGTGAAAAGATAATCGACACGGACCTACTCATCGTCGATTTCAAAGCTGATTTTGACAGGACGAAAGGGACTACCTTTATGCCGTGATATCTGAATTTAGTATCCTCGCGAAAGTAATGCGGATGTGTAAGCTGACGTTGAGCAACACCAAAAGCACGGTCAGGATCGGGAAGGACCTCTACTGCAGACCTGCAGAACTAAACCGAGAAGGTACCATCTTCTATAAGAGTGTACAGCTGCTGACTTTCGTCGAGGGTATTAATATCATTGACCTAACACCCGCGCCATTAGTCCGCCTTCTTCAAAATGGGTAAGGCAGCAGAAGCAAATGGGTGTAGTGGTTAACGAGGGCAAGACGAAACATCTCTTGTCATCAAACAAACAGTCATCGCACTCGCGACTAGGCACCCACATCACTGTTGACTGCAGGGAATCCCGAAATTAATCAGTAAGTAATGCTTTGGTCAAAAATTCATACGAAAGTTCAATTAAAAATGTTTTCCTTACAACCGCTTAATTCTAATCATTAAGTTTACATGGCATGTACAGTAAAATTCCTCATAATCGGAGACCCACCGTCGTAGTGCTTCTATTGTACTAAAGAAGCCGTAATCATGTGTGGCGTTGTTTAAAATATATTCCTAAAGTTCGTTTGTCAGAGATAACTATGATTTTTGTATAAAAATAGTAATATAAATGTTTTTTTCTTGAAATTCGTCTAGTTAAGGGAGATCCCCGGCAATGAGAACTCTACCTGTTATAGTTAGCCAATATTGGCGAGTCCGACAAATGAGCAACTTCTTGGGGAAAATATATTCATATATGTATTTTATAAGATCACAGGCGTTGCCTTTCGGGTGTTGCAAACTACGTTGCAAAGTTCATATATTTTGTTTATAATATAAAAATTCAGCAATGGTAGCAATTATTCGAAGGTGTTTCGTAAATCAGGAGGATAACCGTGCCCCTCATAACTTGTTGGTGGATCATTCGAAATAAAAAGCAATTAGAGGTCCAAAATTTATGATTACCATAGCTGCAGACATGCATGAATTGTATCTTTCTTATCCTTACTGCTGACGACACAGGGTTTTATGAATATGGCGTCGAAAGTGTGCAAAAACCAACGAATGACGGGCCAAAAATGAGCCGCAACCAAAATTTGATGAAGCCACTATGGCGATCCCAAACGAGGCTTTAACAAGTGGAGCTCTAACAAATTACAGAACATGCCTTATTGTCACATATTTTCGTTTCGTTTAAATGAATTTTATTATAAATATGTAATTATGTAAATACTGTTATATTTTCTCAAGTAATTCTGGTAATGGCGCAAATGACAAAGCACTCAGCTGTTTCAGAAGTACAACAATTGTTGGCAGGCTTTTATTTCCTAAGCGTGAAATTTACTGCTAAATAAACAATAAAATTAAAGAAGTGTGACTTTGTAATTACATATAATTATACATATGTATGTATATTTAGATTGCTCCAATATTTCCGGGGAATACTTTCCGATGCTACAACAACATCTCACACACTTAACTTCCATGGAGTATAATTAACACTTAACATGCAAAGTATTTAAAAATCCACAAACGAAAATCATAATACGGCTTTATGTACAAACCTGGACTGCCCGTACATACCTATATATGAACAAACGCACTTGTATTGCCTTAGAAAAGTGACAGGTGTACCATACCGGCACGGCAGAATGAAATACAAAACCAAAACCAGAAAACTCGAATTATTACAATGAATTTCGATGCTACATAGACACTACTTATGTACATATTCACGAAAGGTGCACTCGCACATACGAATGTACCCTGTAGGAAAATTAATGCACGAGAATAGTATTTAAAAGGTGCGTTCCAAGCTAACGAGGACTTTTTAATCTAACGCCCCCTGGTGTCAACGAGCGAAGAAAACAAATTGGCGTTTGTTGCACGATAATGCGCCGTATTATCGATCGACACATGTGACGATTATTTGACCAAAAATCACATTTTAACCATTAACCACTCCACATATTCACCTGATATGGAACCGTGCGACTTCTTCTTTTTCGGAAAAATGCATTTGCTCATGAAAGGGAAGCGTTATTCAGACGTTGAGGCCATTCAAGAGGCTTGCAACGGCATACTGGCGGCCATGCCGACCAACGACCTAAAACACTCGTTCGCTCTGTATTGAAGCAGAAGGAGACAATTTTTAATAAAATAAATTGATTTTGCCAAAAACAATCATTTGTTCTGTTTTTTCTTTAAAAGTCCTGTTTACTTTGGAACACACCTTGTATATTGGGCAAACCTAGCACATGATAAACTAATCAAGAATTGTAGTTGGAGAACTTGGCTCTGATCAATATGAATAAAACTTTTTTCATATCACAGCACTGCGAAAAGATAACTAGCTGAAAGTCAGAAATTGTGGCAAACTGCTCATTTCTCCAATTTGACAGATATTGGCTTAACGGGGTAAAAGGAAACCAATGCATTCGTTAGATGTCGTGAATAACTTTTAAGTACTTTAATAAGATTAGGGAAATGTTACTATGAATGTACTAATGACTTTAGTGTAGACGCTGGCGGTGAGAGAGAGTTCTTACTAAACGCCAAATACTCTAAATATTCTCGAAGCAAAAGGAACGTTTTTAAAAAATTTACTTCTTAGAAATATCGAAAACTATTTGAAATAGCATTCGTTTGGCAATCTGTACGAAAATGAGAACAAGTTCCAATTCATTAATCACTAGCATTCTTTATGAATATTCCTACGGAGAATTTATGACATGATTACACATATACATTATGTACTCATAAACAGTGGCACACTCCTGAATATGGCCAAGAGCTATTGGATTTCTTTGAAAACAGTAATTTGACATTTGTTACTCTGTTTTCTTCTATTCTGAGATTTTGCGGGCATACATACATACATACAAACTAATAAAGTAAAGAAACCTAAAGTGTAAACAAATCAACAGCAATAAAATTACGTTGATGTAGGAATTATAACGCCGTTATGCCGTTATATTTTATAGAATGAGAAATTAAATGTTTCATTAATAGGAAAACATCGAAATTGATGAACAAATGGTGATTTATTGCAATATCGCAAAATGTCAAGAAGACAAGAACAGTAGGCGCATTCATGTAAATATGTACATATATATATGTATATATGTGAGTATATTTATGTATATTACAGCGAAATTTCTCAATACGGCTAATCTCTCTCAATACGGGCAACTAACATAACTGGACAAATTTCATGAACACAATGTTTTCATTAACATTTTCATACAAAAGAAGTTCCTATAACCTAAAATAAGTGCATTCAATGACCAGACACGGACTCTATTTTGGTAATATTTCGTTGAAATTATCTCAGATAAACGGACAGGACAAGAAAATTGTGTAAAATTTTTAGTTCACGTTTTTTTAATTCTTATTAATTTGTGGAGTTTTGCACCAGTCTTTTAGTTGATAATCTCAGCAATCACAGCTCAACAGAAACTAATGGGATAACTACCATTCCTTTGGTCCTGGCTGACAGTGGCTCCCATACTATATTTCTATTCAGTAAAACTATAGTTCTGAATTGCAGCTTCTAACAGTAAGAATATATTTTAGACACACATTTTGCTACGCCGCCATATGTGGGTCGCTCCTTTAACCGGACAAAAACCAGCGACGGTTTGTGTTCGGTTATGAGAAATTTCACTATTCCATTTCTATATACTATGTATAGTATCTGTGTACTGTGAATGTCATCGAAAGCCCGTTGAAATGTACGAGTTGGCGATAAAAAATAAATGTGCTTATATGTATGTATATATTTACTCATTTTCTTGTTTTTGCGATTGCAATAAAAATTGCAAATTTGTGGAATGGCGGGTACGTAAATGTAAGCATGGTTCAAGGAATTGTGGGAGATTTTGCTAAGGTCATAGATATCAACCACAGCAATTGAGATCTTGAACTCTACAATTGGGTTCAAAAATCGTAATTATATGTACATACATATATACATACTTCTAATCAACAACAACAACAGCATATAAGTAAATGAACAAATTTCTAGATTGATAGTATATTAGTCAATGTAGTAAAATAGTCTAAAACAGATAGTCCACCAATCGATTCTACTAAATTAAGGCAACCTTCTTTCGTGCCGATTAAAAATAACGAAGCCGCCACAATAACATTTCTAAAGTGCGAATGGCTTACTCTTATCTACAGATTTCTTATGTTAGGGTTATTCACGCTTTATTGAACTTAGTTTTCTATAAGATTAGTGCAAAAATATGAAAAGTAAAAATTCAATTTTTTACTTAAGTTAAGTCCTCTGCGAAAGCGCCTTCAACAGAGGTTCGCCACTACTGAAACTGCCTGAATCCGTCTCATATGGCAGACATCCCATAGTCAGAGTATATAAACGACCGTATGATTTAAAACATAACCAGCAGTATCTTTGCTTTAGTTCACCTGTGCAGTTTTCTAGATCGTCTTTTATCCGTCCTAAGGTTTCCCAATCTGTCGGTCACCGCTCACAGGGTAATGGCAATTAACAGTTTTGGGTATTAAGCGTATTACTCGCACCAAAAGTCATGAACCTTTGGCAAAACTGCCATCGAGATGTTTGACACTATAGCTGAGAACACTGCATTCTTCAAACACATCATTAGAGACGTGAGCTATACAATAGCGAATGGCGCTTCAAAAATTAGCCGAAACCGAAAACAACAAATATCGTTGAAGGCACCGAAGGCTATCCCAGCCGAGGCTTAAAACAAATGTATGGAAAATTTGATGAAACATTGGCTTAATGTTTATATTGGCTTAGAAGCCTACTTTAAAAGGATGGTGTGCGTTAAGCTTTTCTATGAAGCCATCAGATATTCAATATGGTATAACCGGCCAGATTCTGTTAAAGCAAGAACTGCCTTCTATTATTTAACCAAGCTTCTTTTCTAGCTCATTGAACATTGTAATAAAAATAACAAAGTTAAAATGAACACCATGAGTGCAATACAACTAAAGCAGATCGTGAATAGCCTATTGTGTTTGAGTGACGTGTAAATGAAGTGCAAAAATAAACCACATTTATTTACTGTTCGGCTATTTCGCACGTGCTTATTCTGTAAGCATGTGCTAAGCACTTACCTGGTGTTGAAGGGTTCAATGACGGTGTTGCCGCCACCGTTGTCAACACTGTCGCCGCTGTTGTCGTCATCGCTATAGGCGACGCATCCACCGTCACTGTGGCGATCGCGTGCAGCAATATTGTGCCGACGGAGAGTATGGCTTTTCGCCAACTGAAAGTAAATGATGGGAAGAAAAAGCTGAAATTAGTTGTGGGCTTAAGCTACAAATATACACATATGAATTATATACATACATACATACATACATACATACATATGTCTGTGTTATGTTGTGGTGTTGTACCACCTATAAGTACCGCTAATTGGTTAAACATACTTAAATAATGGGTAGGTCAGGTTGATAAATGTGAAGGTTGCAAGAATGGAAATGGTATTATTTATTTCCAATAAAGAGAAATGTTCATTGAATTTATTGTTTAATGGCTGAATAGTTCTTGGAATCCGCTGACAATTAAATGAATGCACTTGCACATTTGAGGCAAAAGGCGCTACTTATGGAAATGGTGCGAGAAAATAAGATAAGATAAAGAGTTGGTATTGGGATTGATTATAAAATAATATTATATTATGATAAAAATATTATTATTAATATATGTATGTAAAAATGGAATTTTAAATGATAGAACTAAAACTAAATATATTACAACATATGATCAAATTTGAACCGGACTGACAGAAAAAAATACATTTTAATTTATTTTAATACAATTCTTTCTTATGACCTTCAAAATAGACTCATTTTGAGTCAATACAAGCATTATAATGCTTAATTCAAACATATACATTTTATAATATCTAGCCGAGACTTTCAGTGCTTTCAGTATCATCACTAGTAATCATACGTTTGATGAGCTTTTTGAGATAAAATGCTAAGTTTTCACTAAAAAATAGCTTAATGAAACAACGCTTCATTTGTTAGTTCTAAATCTGAACGTGGTTCGCACTCTATGAAAAATATGATATCAAACATCCGATA
Source organism: Bactrocera latifrons (assembly GCF_001853355.1). NCBI lineage: Eukaryota > Metazoa > Arthropoda > Insecta > Diptera > Tephritidae > Bactrocera > Bactrocera latifrons. The sequence continues at coordinate 303,560 of NW_017537412.1, read as the reverse complement.
AGAATTTAATCCTACCACCCTAATTAAAATTCGATGGAAAGAGCGTTTGCTCACCCCGGACAGAAATGTTTGTACCTCTCAGCAAGGACTGACGTTGTTTAAGCACAATCGGAAAGGTGTTAATTGCGGGTTTCACATCGATTACCTGAAGCTTAAACCGAATTATCGGAATTTGAACTCATGTTATTGGTTTTTGTCTCTAAACTTGAAAAAGTCCCTTTCCAGACTTTGAATTGAACGTTGCGCCTACTTTGCAGGTGGTTTAAACAGTTGGAGCACTGCTGGAAAAAGACATTTGGCAGACCTTCCGGATTCTCACTACAGGGATGGGATCCACAGATTAATGGATCGTTGGAGCAAGTGTATTAATATTCAAGGAGATTAAACTGAATAATAAAGTGTATTTTAAATCTATAATTGTGTTTTTCTTATAAAACGACAAAACTTATTGAACAACATGGTAGATATACTAAAAGATCAGCATGACGAGCTGAATCTAATTAGCCTTGTCTGCTTGTCCAACTGTACATATGCGAACTAGTCCCTCAGTTTTTGAGATATCCATAAATTATTTTAATCACGATCGATTAATTTGTCACTATACAATAAAGCTGACATACAAATTGATCGATCAAAATCAAAACCATGTGTGAGAAGCTTATTATTTGACCAGATATCTTCACGAAATATGGCGCAAGTTATTGCCCAAGGTTGCACCACAACATCCAAAAAAAAATTTAGATCGGATCACTGTAGCATATACCATAACTGTAAAGCAAACTTTCTAAGATCCTTTGTTATCCTTTTAGGCTATGAAAAATACACTTTTGGGGGATATTTAAACTTCGATGCAGCAGAAGTTGACGTTTTTTTCACTCTTCAAAAATTCTGACATAATTTTGTGGTTGATTTTTTAAGTTCACATCCCTTGTTGTTTTCTTTTTTAAGCAACTTTAAGTATTGTACTTCTTTGACCACTTGAATTTGAAATCTGGAAATGCCTTGGTAAAAATAAAAAAAAATTCGACTTAGCAAATTTCCAAGGTTTTCTTGCTTTTTCATCTGGTTAAATTTTTTACTTTTTCAACACACTAACTTCATAAATTAAAAAAAAATACATTTTTAACCGCAATAGTGCGTAACAATTATATAAATAAATAATTACCAATGTAATCTGGACATTATACTATATCTGGTAGAAAATGTTTGTAACAAAGTTATTCACAAGTCAGTCGAGAAGAAACTTCAACAGACTAAAGCTTTGTCTAACTAATTATAATATTCGAACTGAAGTGGTGCCTTTATAGTCTCTCATTAATAACAGATAAGTTTAAAGTAAAGATTAAGAAAGAACAACACGTTCATACACAAACTGAGGCAAGTATTTATACTATATACTTACTTATATAAACGGAACTGGAAAAGCATAAATACTAGTAATTTATACAAGCAACTGTATTATTGTGCAAATACAAATAAGCATTTATAAATCGCATAATAACTTGTCATCTATCATTTACGTTAATCAGATTACCCAGAATCCATAACCGAAAGGAAAAACATACGAAAAAGCACCTTTTTCCTGGGACTCCGGAAATTGCACTCATACCATCAATAAGCTTTCATTGAGACAATAACTTAAAGGTAATAAAGTTGCTTAATTCGCATTTGTTTATATTAAAAAAAGGGAGATGAACAATGCAATTCGTAGAAAATTTGTTATCAACTGAACTTTTCATGAGTTCCCATTGACGTGCAGCGATTTCGGAGAGTATGTGACATTTGCGCAAATGACAAGTGGATTCGAAATTATTATATTTCAACTACACAAATCTACATGTATACATGCATATATGTATGTATGTCTGTTTAATGCTTGCGAAATTCGTCAAAAGGCATATGTTTTGGTTGTCCACACACACACACACACAAATGCACATTACTCATACGCCCCAGCGTACTTGCGATCAAAATACAATTCATTGGGGATTCGAGAGCAACATACCACGTCTACATATAAGCATTAATGCATACGATTGTGCGGCCAAAGAGATAATAATATTGACGTTAAGTTGACCACACTAGTTGCTGCACAGACATCATATTGCAAAATATTTCCAGATACCGAGCACAGCGATCTTTAGTAATGAGATTTAAGCGAATAAAAATAAGAAAAATATAAAATTAAAGAAAGTTTTTTGATAATGTTGAATAAATAAAATAAAATCGAATACATTTTACAATATATACATATGAATATGCAAAATCAGAGATTTTGCCTTACGAAGAAGAAGAAAGCCGAAATAGGGGAGACTGCTGCAGAGCTTTAAGGACTGCGAAAAGGGCTTCTTAATAAGAATTGACAACGTGTTGATTCTTCCGAAAATAAGAATAAAATTAGAATATGAAAACGGTCAGTTAATAGTTTTTGTACCGTTTTTATTAACACTTTTATTTACAAAAAAATTTGATTTTGGTCGACTTCAAGGTACTGAGCTTGAGCGTGAATAGAACACGTCCAGCACGCGGTGGAGAAAATATAGCAGCCATACCTGACACGAATACGGTGGACCGACGTATGGGACGACTTGGTGCAGAGAGATCTTAAATTGAAAAACGCTTTAACCTTTTGGAAAGTTATAAGAATATCCGACGTTTTCGAGCCAAATTTTCTTTAGCGATTAGGTCAGTTTCTGGCTCAATGGGTATGCAAATAAACAAAATTTTCGCATTTGGGACAAAGATCAGTCTGAAAAGATTCAAGAACTGTCATTTCATTAAAAAAAAAACAGCGGTTTAGTGTGGTTTGTTTTTGGTCGGTGGAATCATCATTGCACATTTCTTCAAAAATGTTGCCGATGAGAACGTAACCGTCAATGGCGACCGTTATCGCACCATGATAACCGACTATTTGATGCCTAAAATTGAACCTCGTGATCTCAGTGACATTTGGTTTCAACAAGACGCCACTGCTCACACATCGCATCAGTCAATGGATTTATTCAGAGAACACTTCGATGAACAGATAATTTCAGGTTTAGGGATATGAAAAGTCTAAAGTCTTTGCGGAACATCTCGCTTCCGTTCAGGTGTTGGAGCAAAACATCACGCATGTCATTCGCCAGTTACTACTAGTCGAAATGCTCGAACATGTCATAGAAAATTGGACTCAATAGATAAAGAATGTTCTTTCGAATGATAAAAAACATTCCGCCATAAATTTGAATTTTCTTTGTTTTTTCTTTAAAAAAAAGTAGGAAAGCTCGAAATGGATCACTCTATACGTACATACTTATATAAAACTTGAACTACAAATCCATAGTGTCAAACAATGCCAAGGCTTTGTTTTAATATTTGATATATGTATATAAAATGACGATGAAGACGCAAAGTCTAATAAAGTTTGAGTTTTTTCTTTTAGTGTACTTTCATGTATGCTGAGAATTTATACGCATTAAGTTAAATACACGAATTACGGAAATATATAATCAATGTGTACAATCGTCTCCAAGTTGTACATAAATGTGTAAAAACATATGCCATACAAATGCTAATGCATATTAAACAGGAACAAAATCTCTATATTTTCTATTGTTATGTATGTGTGTGCCTATGAATTTATAATTAATTAAAAAAGAGAGCAAAACATTTGACTTTACGCGCAATAAAACTATTCTTGTACACATACGTGCATATGTATGTACATATAGGTAATACAAATATATACAACGTGTTGATAACTTTAATATCGCGATTATGTGAAGCCTTACTTCCAGCATGTGCTGACTTTGAGCTTTTTTTAGTACAGTTAAACAAATATATGACTACATTCATATAAACATAACCTAAATAAACCCAGAATGGTGGAAATTCTACTATTTACTCGGTTGTTAAAAGTTCATTAGTAATGTGCTTACATAAAACCCCAAAATTAATCTACATTTCGAACTGAAATAAAACACATCTACAATTCCCAGCCCGTGAAAGCTGGAGCGAATTTTTGAACAGCTTTTGAGTTTTTGCCGCTCATTGGTACATACATATGTACATATGTATTTCTGATAAAACTTTTACGAACAAATTAATAGAAGCAAACAAAAAAACAACAACCAACCCCGGCATTGGTCTTATCACTGCCAAGAAAGCTTTTTTATTAGAAGTTAGGAAAAGGAATTTTTATATCCTTGCAACATGTTACTACAAGGTATAATAGTTTTGTACACCAAAAGGTTGTACGTATCACCTAAAACTAAGCGAGATAGATATGGGGTTATACATATACAAGGTGCTTTCCAAAGTAAACAGTACTTTTTGAATCTAGCGCCATCAGGTGGTGCTATCTATCTTTATCGATTGCGCAGTGAGAATTTAGACATTTCATCGATTGGAAGTGAAATTATTACGTTTTAAGTGTCAGAATGTTTGTGTTATCGGTGTTAAAATTTGCTTCGAACAAAGAGCCAACATTAAATTTTGTTTTAAAATTGGTAAAACTTTTACCGAAACGTTTCAATTGATGAAACAAATTTATGGCGATGATTGCCTATCCCGTAGCGGAGTGCACGAGTGGTTTCAACGTTTTCGAAGTGGTCGTGAGGATATAAATGACGATCAACATGTAGGCAATCAAAATCCGTGATCACCGAAATTCCATCGAAACCGTGCGTGAATTCATCATAAATCAGCCAAAATCTTCACTGAAATTCATGGAAATGGAATTAAAAATTTCACCATCTAGGTGAGCAGCTATAAATGTCTTACGGCACGAAGGTCGCTATGAATATAAATCGAATCGTGACAATAAGCAAAAGACGCTCAAGCTTGGAAAGAGAGTACCGACAATGAATGTAGCGCCAGTATGAGCTTCACTTCTAGCTTTTTAATCAGCTTGCGCGACACTATTATTGCCGTAAACAATTTAATTAAAAACTCGTAGTTTCGGCTTAACTATATAAAAGGCCAATCTGGAACTGATGCTTTTTTTATTACAAGTATAATATTTTTATGTGTTTCATTAAATAACAAAGCCGGTTGTTTTGAATATCTATTAAAAATTTGTAAGCGTATTGTTTTAGTCCACGTTTAGTTCGTGGATGTAAAATATGACAACGTGCTCGTGCCCCCCACATTCAACCCGAATGAAATCTGTGAAAATATTGGGTTGTCGAAAAAGTCTTTTTTCTAAACAAATTTTAACATATTTTTTATTTTTTATTTACAATAATAAATAAATAAACAAATATGCACCATTTTCGAATTCTCCGAGCTTAATTTTTTGGTTAAAAGAAGAGGAAAATTTCACCTTGCCAACACTATATAGTATGACACAATGTGATTGCTAGCAATGAAGGTATACGACTGCAAGGACATCTATTGAGAAAATACGAAATACATATGTACTCTCAGTATTATAAGGGCGAGAGTTGATTTGATGGAAAATCTATTAGAAAACAGTCAAAGTTAAACCGGCGGGGAAGGGTCTTAAATGTTCTCCTAAAATGGTTCAATGACTAAAACGCAATATACCATAAAACAATAGGGGTACTCATTTATTGTGGCATTTATACAAGGTCTTTGAATTGAACTTGAAATTGAACTTATATACTTTATAGTTAGCCCTAACCTGATGTAAAATGTACAGAATCACTCGATTGGTCCATGAGATATATTATTTTGAGTAACACAAGTTTTGATATTTTGATAAAAATTTTGTAGAGAATCCATGTTTTAATTGAGCAATGTTTTATTATTCATGGGTTGAAAAATTTCTCATCGGTCATATGAGCACCGAAGACGATTATTACAGGCGATAACATTTAATTATCCAATCGACCAGAAACAACAACGAATAGATGACGATATGAAATAAAATTTGGCACGCTTCTATACTTTACATATGTATAGTATTAATATACCTAATTGACTATGTATATAAATACATATGTATATTTAATATACATATAAATATAAATATGTTCACGGCTTACATTTAAGGCAATTAAGTAAGAAATGATGACCAGTTTCTGAATTCGTTTGAAGTAAAATGATATAAGTATGTTTAAAATACCAACTAATTTTACATCCGTTTGTATGGGATAGTAAATATACACACACTCACATACTGTACCTATGTATGTAGATATTGTGAACTTTTAATGAATGAATTTCATTTACTGGAATTTTGCAAACAAATTTAACTACACTTTACGCTAGAAAATTCTGACCATTCGTCGTTTAAGTGCTCGCAATTTGGTAGTTTGCACATGTACATATATACAACAATATATAGGATTACTATATTATATATGTACATAGAAGAATACAGTTTTAAGTGGGATTGGCGTTTTTTAGTTGTGTATAGATTTGAGCATATCAATTAGCACGTGTAATTAAATGTTTGAGGGGAAACCCCCAACGAGCAAAATGTTCAGCTTTTTGTCTTTTTCTTCTACTAAATGCTTATGCTGCCTGTTGGATACAGTTTTAATCTTTAGGAAAAATAATCGGTAAAACTTCAAACTACAAATAACTGAAACCCAACTAACCAAATGAATGTCTTGTTTAACAGATTACGTGAGTTTAAGTATTTCAAAAACTCCAGTTTTCTATTACCTTATTAAATAGTAAAACACCTCTAGAATTTTGTCCTTGTTCTTCAAGTTGATTCGAGTAATAGTTTCGAAGATATAGCCTTGAGAACTTGTTTTCAAGGTCAGCTAGGCTAAGTGATCCGTCTTTAAACGCTTTTTTCTCGAAACCGTGTTTTGGAGTCGGTTGGCAAGATTTCCCGAGAACTACACAACCGAAGTTCATTACATTATTCTTAAGGACTTGGACGAAGGATGTTTTTTCATTCAGCGCATTGTGCTTTTTTCGCTATATAAATGAACTTCTTTCTCTCACATTAATTTTTTGGAGTCTAACATCGATTACCTGGACTTTTTCACTAAAATAATAAAGAACTATTAGTCTTCTGCATTCAAATTTGTACTAAAATTATATGATTATTATATTCCGTTAAAAAGTATAAATTTGTATTACCCAAGCAATAATTATCGCATAGGTATCAAGGGTCAATTAGTTGTCAGGTTCAGTTCAGGTTACTGAGAGCTACATATATATGTAGTTACGTAGTCCTCTCAAAACAACGCAGTAATTTCTACCGAAAAATTGTCACACATTCGGATAACGTGGGTGCCCTAAGGCTTGACGAATATGATTCATTATTTTGTGGTTTCAATGGCAGACTTCAAATTCTGAGAATGCAATTATTCAATAAAATATAACCTAACAATGAAATTAGTATAGCACAGTTTTTCTTTGTTATATAATGACCCTCGGCGTATTTTATTATCAACAATTTTATTAGTAATCAATCTTTAGTAATACAATTACGAATATTCACCGAATCGGGAAAGCGTAGCTTTGTTGTTTCCGCGTATAGAAACGGGCGTATTCACGGATTTTAGAAAAAGGAACTCGGTGATTCGATTACAGATTTTGGAAGGGAAGTCAGGAAGTGAAATCAAAGAGCGCATCTCCTTCAATTGCAACAATTGGTTCAACGAGCTCTAGGTAGTTCCATGTCGCTTCTCGTTGAGTTACGTAAAGATATACATATGTATATTATTGTAATATTATATTTAGAGATGTAATCCGTAGCGCTCTCAAGTATTCAGTAAATACTGTAATACATTTTATAAAGTCTTAAGTCACTTAAATAAATTTTATATATGTATGTACTATACTGTATACATATAAATGAAATAGATATGTACATATGTATGTATATGTGTGAATTAATATGCAGATGTCTAATGTAGATATGTCACTTGCCCTTAATTACGCTTAAACGACTTATACTATTTACTTCTGTAATCAGCTCAGAATACATTTAAATATTTACTTTTTTAGTGCAGACGTAAATTGATAGTAATGCAATATTTATCGGATTGGATACCCCTAGTACCGAAATAGAGACCATCTCGATAATTTTGACTTTCAGATTATAATTGAAATAAACAAGAAAAATGGTTAACTACGGCTTCACCAAAGTTAGCATATCCATCACAGCTGTATTCCTTACAGAGATTTTTATCTTGATTTGGATCGTTCAGTTTGTATGGTTGTTATATGTTATAGAGGTCCGGTATTGGAAGTTCCAAGCCATGAGTAAATTCTGGGAGAGAAAGGGCAATGCGCAAAATTTTGGATTGACATCTCGCAGATCGGTGGTACCGATATATCCAACAACTTCCAAACCTTAGGAACGAGTTTATGGTATATACAGACGTACAGACAGACGGCTATGGCTAAATCGACTAAATTCGTCACACAGTGGTCGACCAAAATGGTACATACATATTTGTTTATTTATTTATTAATATAAACATACAAAATTAAATAAGTCGAAATTTGATTGGAAATACGAAAAGACGTTTTCGACTACCCAATATTTGTTCAGGTTATAAATACATTTATATGTACATATGTATATGCATATTATGAAAAGTTTTGTTGATCATGAGGATTTCGCAACCTTAATTTAAATACTCAATACGCTCTCTTAAAACATTTCTGAAACTTCCAATCAAAGCTTTCTTAAAAAAGGCTTATTAGCCAAACAAGCTTATCGCGCATCAGTACAAGCTTGTCAAGTATTAGAGAGATCATAGAGATTGCAGACCGTTACAAACACATTTTCCAGTCATGTAAAAAGATAACAACAAATTACTTCATTAATACAATTATATACTTTCATACGTCTGAAACTACTCTCATGTATACAGGTATGTACCCCTCAACCCCTTAGCTTATTCTGGGAATAACTACTACTCACTTGCTATCAATTTCATTTAACACTAACTCATTCCACACGATTTCGCAATGACGCGTACAGGTTTGCACATCTCGTATAGTTGTAGTCAGTTATCAGTAGTGTTGTAATAAATCGCATGATCAAATATAATCACTATGGCGCAAGTTGTAAATGCTGAAAATAAGCTATCGGTATGTTTGGTTGTATAGACAGCTTCCTTAAAAAAGTATAGGGAAGCTCTACAAACATTTTCATATATTGTCATACTGTCCAGTTCGGTAATTTATAAGTAGAAATTTATAACCAATCTCCTCACAGAAGTGTTGTTGAGAAAAATATATGTATGTATATTTCTGCCATTAAATAGGTTAGAGGTGTCTCAAAACTTAAAGAAGATACCTAAAGATGTATTTCTCAAAATAAAAATAAATGTACCTAGAAAATTGGTACATTTATAGAGCTTCTGTAGAACCGCCTGTTTGGGATCTTCTAGTTGTAGAAAAAATTTTCCTTTCAAATTTCAAAAGTTGTAGGAAATTTGGGAGAGAGGGATCAGTACATCGTCTTCCTTATTAGCATTGACAAAGCTTATGCGCTTATAGGCGTGTTAACAACAGCGAGTCAGTCGTTTACCAAGTGCTTCTAGCTCCTTCTCCACCTGATCTCTTCAACGGAGTGGAGGTCTTACTGTTTAACTAGCAACATGATGTAGCCACTGTCTCTTGATTCTTCACATCGTTCAATAGACTGCGGTGATCCGAGGTTATTATCTCTTTTTTATTGGGAGTGGGTTCCAAACACAGAGCTCAACCTTGGTAGGCGATGTAGTATGAAATTTAATATAGCGAGCCGGTTGCGTCGAGACCGACACGCGCTCCTTACCAAGATATTCATAGAACTTAACAGTTGTATGCATATTTTTCACATAGGCTGCGATGATCGGCATATTGAACAATTTCCGTTTCAGTTAAATGCATGCCATAGCAACAACATATCTTCACTAGTTTGCATTATCGCAATTAATGGATCTATCAAACTTCCAGTTAAGAGAGTGTGTAAGTAAGAAATTCATTCAGTTTCATGGAAGTTATAATTAGTTATGAAAATAAAACACACATGCAAACTTTGCAGAACCATAATCAGTTCAAATCGAATTCTCGAAAAAGCAGCGAATGGAAAGTCAACAGTCAATTGAAGTGAAATATGAAATTCGCTTGAAGAGCGAATAACGCATAATCGTTTAGGGTACTACACCATGACCATTTTCGTTTAATTCTATACAAATTAAATACTTTTCTTTTTCAATATTTGCCTGCCTTTAATCGGCCGTGTATATTCAATGCAACCATGTGTGCGCCTGCTGATCATACAAGAATTCTCAAGTTATAGATAACTTGTCGGCATGTCGGCTTGAGCCGCTCCATTGAGCAGCAATAGCATAGCAGTAACAGCAGCCAACAGTTGCTTATTTCCGTTTAAATTCATCTTTAATAGGCGAACATGCCAATTCTTCAACTGTGGTTTTAACAAGAAGTGACATAAAATCGCGCTACAGATTGCCTTACCCTTCCTCCCGGAATCGCCAACACGGATCCACCAACGAACACATACACGCACACGCGGTCTTTTTAAATAATCGAAAAAAGAGCAACACATGAACATACCTATTTCATTACATGGATGTATATATGTACATATATGTATATGCATTTATGCATAGTCGTACATGCAAAAGTAATGGTATTTATAAGCTACCAAATATAAGCAAGCATTCGAGTGACCACTACAGGGTGTGCTGTATTTTGGCATTGGAGAAATATATGTTTTTCGTATGAAAAACTGTTCCAATAAATATACAAAGAGCCAAGAAAAAAGAGTTTCCAGCAGATCGGTATTCATGTTTGATGATTGAATCCTCTCTAGATTCTAGCACATTAGCGTTAGGAGAGTTCAAATTTTGTTGGCTCTCTCTCTAGACTATATGACACTAGCGTTGGAGAACTTCATATTTTGATGGTCAAAAAATATTCACGACACTTCAAAGCTGCCTCTTCATTTTCCGACTTATTTATGCAGCTTCTATTCATCTTTGAAATCAAATTTACTAACCATCTTTCAATCTTTTTTACACAGAGAACTAGGTTTGATAAATTAAATTTGATAAAATGTAATTAAGTAGGAATAAACCCGAAACTACCTTCAATCAATCGGAGCAGCATAGATTTCAGAAGAACCAAAGGAAAATACTAACATTATTTATTTTTGATTTTACCGTTCCCAAGACAGTCAGGTCTACGTAACCGGATCCCACCCGGATTTTTTATCCGTTAAAGAACTGTCAACTCGGAAAAATGCGGCCACTAAAACGACAACAACAACTAACATTTTTTACTCTGAACGGTAACACCATCGTCAGAGGCCCTATAAAATATATATATATATATATATACATGTATGTATGTCTGTTAATAATCAGTGTCTGTCTGTCTGTATATACGCTATTTTCGATATATCGATCGCAAATATCCTATGGCAGTCACACAACCTGGTCGATCCAAACGAAGTCCTTGTGTGGAAAGCTTTTCCATTTGCAAAGATATCAATGCTATTTTTTCCAAACAATTTGTATAACCCATAGCTGGTATTCAAATTGACTAATCAAAATCAGAATACAGATCTCCTTAAATACTTTCATGAAATAGGTTGTGTTAGGCTAAAAGGTCGATCTTTATAGAGATCTCACTTAGGCAGCTTAGAACGCCGGTGCGTTGTATTATCTGAAACTCTTATAGAAGATCACAAGCCTCTTACAAATCGACAAAGCGCTTCGAGCCTTCAGACGGTCAATGTCAATTTCGGCTCTGTCTCCTGATTCCCCCTTTCATTCTCAGTTTTGTGAATGCTGGAAAATGGAGGAGAAAGTGTCTGGATGCTTCCTCTTCATCCTAATGCATACAACTTTGTCAACTTGCACCCGTTAGTGAGCGGGCAAGGGTGCCCTCTTTGGCTAACTCGTCAGCTTTGCAGTTGCCAGCAATTCCGCCATGACCAGGCGCCCAAACAATACTGTTTATAAAATATGACGTGCATCTGTGACGGATATTACAGCTTTTGATACAAATTTCTTTTAGTTTTTAGCAAAATTGACTCAGGCCACAAGCTGGTCATAATAGAACGCTGTAAATTATAGCTATTTAAAGAACAAGATCGCCACAATGGCATCCCAACGAATCAGGGTTTGAAGAGGTGTGTAAGTGCACCAGTCCAGTTTGAAAGAAATTGTACATACAAATGTATAACCCCAACAGCCGAAATCCTGATGAAATACTTTTTTAGTTAACAACAAAGCGTTTATGATAGACCCTGTATATACATACATATGTAAATATACACATACATACAAGTAATAAAAACAATTCTCAGATATCTTCATTTTTTCCAAGTAATTTGACTCTTGAATTGGGCGAGAATACCGCCTATCTAAAGTCGGAAGGCCAATAGGCCGAAGCTGTGCAGCCTTGTTAACTCCGGTGACGATCATCTGTGGCACTGCGCCCTCTCACATCACTCGCAAACAAACACACACACGCACATACACAAGCAATGGAACAAAAACCTGTGTGTGCGACTGATGTGGTACTTATTGTTAAAAATGTTAAATTATGATTTCCAGGAAACAAAAAACGAAACAATTTGAATTGCAGAAAGCAGAAGAAAAAGCAAAGCACACATACATACATACATATACATATGTACTTACATTTATATTATATAGGCAGGCAGCCTGACGAGGCTGCTGTCCAGTGGAAGCACCAACTTGTACGACAGAATTCAGCACAAGCACGCCAGACAATGCGGGAATATGAATACCTGCATATCTGACATACATACATACAAGCATACACAAATCCATACATATGTGCAAATATGTCTGTATGTGAGGTTGATTGGACGCATGATAAGCGAATTGTGTTGCGAAGAACAGGACCGAAGATGTGGCCAACAACTGCAATGCCCAAATATGTACCTATAAATGTATATACGCGCCAACGCATATATACATGTTTAGTGTACATACATATGTACATATGTGTGTGGACAGCACGGAAGCAGCACTGAAATGAGTCCGTAATAAGACTCAAAGCTGGCCAACACAAACTGGATGACTTTTACTTCTTCTACAAATTCTTTTTCTTCTCGGCCAATTGACCAAAGGCTCATCAAGCAAATCCGTACAGCTCACTGTGCGCATGCGCATACCATAATAGCTGGTTTGCGACGGTTTTCGTCGCTGTGGAATACATTGTACCGGCCAATAATAATATTGGCTGCTTGGCTGGGGTTTGCTGCTATCGGCTGTTTGGTCGACGATTTGACGACACGTCAACGCGGGCAAATTTGCAAATTTACGTGCATAACTAAGTTTTTTGTATGTACGCATGTAAGTACATATGTATGTTAAACAGAATACACTGCACCACTGGCAGTCACTTGCGGCATTCTTGTCAGCGCCTGTTGCTTTCATGTGAGCATTTGTAAATTACACAACTCTACAAAAAGGAAATTTTTTGGTTGCCATGGATATCTTAGCAAATTTTGTTGATTTCAAGTGTCCAGATTACCTTACTCGCGAAAATATTGTAAATGCTTTTGTTTTCTTTTTATAGTTTCATATCTAACATTTTGATAAATATCAGCTTGTTAGTAAAAATATTAAATTTTCCAGTCATAATTAGCATTCTGCGCACCTTTTTCGCATGGCCCCCACTAAACGGCCTCCCTACAGTAAAAAAGTATGCAAAAAAAAAAAATAGGCGAAAGGTTTTAAGATTTTACTTGCTTGGATTTGTTGCATCGTTCAAGGCCACTTATAAAAAATGTAAAACAATGAAAAATAAATAAATTTGTGAAATTTAAAAGTATTTGATGAAACATTTTGTAATTTGAAGCGTCATAGTAATATTTTAAATGGAAAATGATTAAAAACATTTAATGATTGAGAGCTAACAAGCTTAAATCTTTTTATTGGGTATGGAAAGGTCAAAAGTCAGTTGTTCCAATATACTTTAAAAAAGATTTAAATAGTTTCTCCATATAATAAATAACCACTATATAGTAATTTTTATTCGTACTAAATGTTGGGTGTTTCAATTTAAATGCCCACAAATTATTATTTTATTCAATCTGGCCATAATGGAAAATTTTCTCTTTCCCTTTAATCCTGCCTGCTGCTTAAGTCGATACACCTCAGTAGTGCTTTGAAATTTTTACAATGGATAAAAATATAGAACAAAGAATACATTTGTCTCAATTGTATTTCTAACTAATTTTCGTGTGGGGAATCGTTTAAAATGTTGGAAAAAGTTTACGGCGATTCAGTTTTATCGCAAGGCAAGCTTTATAGGGATGGCAAGAGAGCTCGACATCTCTCGCGAACACGTGCGAATGATTTTGGGAGATAGTTTGAGTAAGAAACGCGTTTTTGTTCGACTCGTCCCAAAAACATTGTTTTTTTTTCGTAAACAGGTCTCTTTGGGCATGCTTGTTCGTGCGAATTCCGATCCCACATTCCTGGAGAACATTATAACTGCCGATGTGGCATGGGTTTATGAATTTAACATACAAACAAGATATAATCGAAATGGAACCTGTTTTCAGTCGATTAAAGAGAAAAAATAAAATTCGATGAAGAAGCCGAAGGCCATCCCAGAAAGTGCTTATAAAAAATGTTTCGTGGTCTGAAAAAATCGTTTTCATAAGTGTATTACATCTGGTGAGGATTACTTCGAAGACGACAAAATAAACATCGCTGATGCATTAAATATTTTGAGTTTCATCACAATTTTCGGGTAGAAATTTATATTTCTGTAGACCAGTGTTATATGTATCTATGTATGTAGATAAGTTGATGTGTGCGTTTTATAAACTACAAATTTTCAATCAGAATGTCTGCGTTCACAAATCACCTTTTCATTATTTCTGAAAATTGGGTCCTGTTCTCTTCATTCCTTTGTTTAAGAGCCTTATCTGAAATTTTTGCTTTACCATTTATGTACACACATATATGCACGTAGATGTGTGTAACTTCATAAATATACAGCTTTAAGTCGTCTAAACATAAATTATATAATACATGCATACATAAAACTGCACAAGATAAGAGTTTCCCATAATATTAATAATTAATTTCGTTGAAAGAACGCCACAGAAGCTTGTTGGCGAAAGAAACCTAAAAATTATGGAAAGAATACAAACACATACATATGTATGTATGTACATATATGTACATATGTACCTATTTACTTCTGATATGAGGAATGAGGAATTTTTATTAGAAGCAATTCTTGTATGGTTAGCATGTTCTTGCCTCGATTATCAGGAAGATGTGATCGACAAAGAGAGCAAA
Source organism: Bactrocera latifrons (assembly GCF_001853355.1). Classification (NCBI taxonomy): domain Eukaryota; kingdom Metazoa; phylum Arthropoda; class Insecta; order Diptera; family Tephritidae; genus Bactrocera; species Bactrocera latifrons. Next base: position 288,336 of record NW_017537412.1, on the reverse strand, counting down.
CTTGTACGGATACTCGGAAAAGTAGATTCAGGAAAGCAGCATTATAGCGCATTTCAAATCAAGTCAACGACAGTTGAGGAAGTTATTTACTGGTTCTAATGAATAGATTGAATATTTGTGCCAAGCCAAAGAGCTATTTATACCGGTTAAGAATCAGTTTAACATTAAGGCACCAGAAAAAACTTTCATGGTGAGTATGCAAACCACATACGGAGCAGAAAATCGTGTACATATGTTCTTGAAGTATACCCTTTTAATAAGGAAAATTTGAAATCAAATATTTGCCCATCAGGCTGACTTTTTACTCTGAAAATTTGACGTGCGAATACAAATGTATGTATGTATATGATWGAAAATTTTAGGGTTTTTTCGATTTTAAATCGAAATATGATATCCTTTTTAATATTTTAAGAAAATTATACAGTAGTAGGCCATCGATTATATGTAAGCACTTTTGATTTTAGTAAGCCACAACATTTTAAAAATTTTGAATGTTATGCATATAGCCTATATTAACCGTAGCGTAAAGAATGTGGGACTCCAGAAATATTTTTGATAACGGAACTTTCCTTATTGTGGTAAGCAAAAAGTTGAACATACTCACTTTTTATCGCAACATTCGTTTATACGCCGTTGAGTTTTATTTAACTTAAGATTATTTGTGTTGAATTGTAATGTTTAATGTAATGTAATGACGACTGTGGCAACATTTTCAAAGAGTTATATTTTTTTATTATACCCAGAACAGGGTATATTAAGTTTGTCAAGAAGTTTGTAACACCTAGAAGGAAGGGTCGGAGACCCTATAAAATATATATGTATAAATGATCAGTATGTCGAGCTCAGTCGATTTAGCCACGTCCGTCTGCCTGTATATATACGAAGCAGTCCCTCAGTTTTTAAGATATCGTTTTGAAATTTTGCAAACTTCATTTTCTCTACAAGAAGCTGCTCATTTGTCGGAACTGCGGATATCGGACCACTATAACATATAGCTGCCATACAAACAGAACGATCGGAATCAAGTTCTTGTATGGAAAACTTTCACATTTCATTAGAAATATTCACGAAATTTGGTACAGATTATTTTCTAAGACAGCAATGAAATCTCCGAAGAAATTGCTCAGATCGATTAGCTATAGCATATAGCTGCAAATTCATTATAAAGCTACTCAAAATATTTTATCTTCTCGACAAATCAAGAACAAATTAAAAATTTTCGACATTCACCGATATGTTGCGCAAATTTTAAGCTCTGTACCCACAATAAAGTCGACAAAGCTTAAGCCAAAACCGCGGTTTTAGTGTGAAGAATGACGTAACATAATATTTTCACAAGAAAAAAGTTTAATTTGGACTGCCCAGCCCAGGCGTGATAAAAGAAATCATGGCATAGTACGTTCGAAGCGGAATGTAGAAGGAGGAACTGTGGTTTGAGCAAAATTTTCGTATTTTAAATCATCGCTAATTTGCTTTATTACAAAAAAGAAAATTAACAACAAAATTTACAAAGAGTTATTTTAACTCTATCAAGAACATTTCGGGTATACTTGCTTGTAAAGTCTATTCAAATGGAAACAAAACAACAGTGTTCACGAACTCAAAAATGTGTTTCCACCATTTTCGATTGAGAACCCTAAAGAGCCTGATTATATCCCAAATAAATTTAAATTAAAAGAGGTCACACTAATAATAACATTAAAAAGAAAACAAGTAAGGAAGCGCTTGTCGACCACATCGAAGCAACACGTTTCCTGGCTTACCTGCGTTAGATGATTTCGATGACAACTATCCTGAACCTTACCACTTAAGCATGGTCTAAATAACCGCTGGTACAAGATCAAGCTAAAGCTACGACAACAAGAATTATTATACAATTTTTCCCATAAATTATAAGATGCTGTGAAGGGTAATAAGTAAAGGAACTCATCGCCTATAAATTAATTGGATTTCTTTTCGCGGAAACTTCACGTCGACAAATATTGGAAAATACTCAATAGATTGGTGATTTAACCAAACGTTTTTCATAAAATCTTACAAGAAGTCAGTGGCAACAACAGGACGAAATGCCTCGGTTCTCACACCTTCCGGCATCCAGCTGAAATACGGAAACACAATTTAAATGACTAAGAAATAGAATTACCCTTTTTCGAGACCTGAGATCTAACTATAAGAGCATTTGTGGCTGCACAAAGCAATGTTCTCAATAGCCTAAGTGTGATCTTTTCGCTTTCCTTGAGGATCGACATAACGATAACCTAATCTACCGTAAAAATGGTTTCTTACGCTACTACAACAATAACCTATGCATGTTTTTGCAAAATTTCGCACAATGTAGATCCATAATTCGTACAATGTAGAAGCACCATATTTTCGAAAAAAATACGTCACTAACTTCACATATTCTTAATTCATACAATCACATAAACGGTAATCGTCCGAACATAATTCCTCTTAAGCGCCTTTATACTCTTTTTTCAATTTATTTCTTCCTTGAAATGCCACCTTTCTCGAAATTCCAAAAATTCACTCACAATACATAAGCACAGGTACATGTACAAATATTGACTGAAAATTTTTAGCAAACAACAAAAACAAACTATCAAGTGGCGTTTTCATGCCTTTGATTATTGTCTTTCGTTGCCGATATGATTGGCGCTGATGTTCGTATAATCGTTTTCTTGTTTGTTTAGCTGTCGGTTTATTGTCCCAAACGTACATACATATATGGCTTACATTTGTACCCATCAGCCGAGCGTCACATCGGCCGATCAACACGCTTGCGATTACGCGTGAGTTTGTATGTGAATTTAACTACTTTGCTCCCTAATTTTTTATTGTTGTTTGTTTTATGACTGCTTATTCTGTTGATTTCTCTATACACTTCCTTCTTGGTAGTGTACATTTAGGTGTGCGTATGTGCGTTTGTGTTTATTTATATACTTGTTTCGCTGAATTAATGGATCATTCTGTTTTGGGTTGCGTTTATTTGCGCATTTGTATGTGTAAGCGGTACAAATTATAAATGGGCCTTAATGAGTTTATGATGCCCAAACATAGATCTTATCGGTTTTGTCAACCTGCACGACGACGACTTAAAACACTTTCGTTTGTAAGATACATACATATGTATCTAAATAGTTTATTAGTAGCTGTTATCGCTTAATTGTTACAGATGTTTACACGGCTTCTTCTTCCACCTTGTGCCGGACCGCCTACGTGTAGGTTATGTATATTTATAAGATTCGTGCTTTGAGTCGGAAATACATTGTAATTTTTCAAGTAGTTTAATACAAATCTTTATTAGCTAGCATTGAGAGGCGTCGATTCATAAGAGAAGTTGAGGGCGCGCTTGTAGTTTATATGGAGTAATTTCGAGCCGATCGGTTTTCTATATACTGTAATCTAATCAAGCCAATAATGTTCTATGTTGTAAACGTCTGTCGTAGGGCGCCGGAAAAGGCTACATTTGCTAAGCTTAAACTCGTTCAAAGAGGAGCTCTCTGATGCACTGCGGACTACATACACAACAGCACTTAATTCAGTTTTTCAAATAGCATCAGTGGACATTGCTGGTAAATGCATGCTTAGGTGTCCAAATAAGGGCACGCCCTTCACTTCAATTGCTTTCCTTTGCTCACATCCTGACGAGGGATATGTAGACGGGGAGGAGTAGCTGGAAGAGAGACGCGGTGGCGGCTACGAAGTGTATCCCCTTCAGAGAGGTGGGCATTCATTCCGACAGCCGCGCGGCAATTTCTGGCAACTGCAAAGTCGATGAATTACTCAAAAGGCGCACCCTTGCCCTGCTTATATGGGAATGGAGCCGAGTTGGACGTCCATTTTAGTCTTCCGTTTTAGCACAAGACGTGCGCTTAACGCCATTCCTGTCCTTTTGGCTTAGAGTAGATCGCAGGAGATCTTCTGTACTACTTGTCCTTAGCAAAGCTCATCTTGCCGTAATTTACAATGTTAAGAAAAGCCGAAACTGTCATTAGCATTCTTAACAAATTTGTTATAGTTCGAAAGCACTTTGCCGATTCGTAAGGGTCTTATAATATGTTTTGGGAGTTTGAAGTATCACAGTGAGTTTGCTGTTAGGATCGACCTCTTAACCTAACGTAACCTAGAGTATATTGTGTTTACTCTCTTTGCCGCTAGACTACACGAAAGAGAAATTTATTTTTTATTTATAATTTCAAGATAGGCTCACTTGTCTTTACGTGCAAAATTGGAAAATACGCATGATTTTATTTTTGCTGCTATATTTTGATTTATTCTAAGAAAGATAACTGTGTTCCAAAATGTATATTTTTAATTTATCAGCAATTTTGTTTCGCTTATTTATGCCAAAACGAGTTTTGTCACAAATTACATGTCTGTATGTTTGTGGTCAGTGGTTGCTTTTATTAAAACTTCTTAGTAAGTCAAGGATGAATGCCTCGAAATGATATTTCGCGGTAGAATAAGTTCATCGCTTCAATGCATTAAATATTTAGCACCTGTACAACAAAAATGTACGCAAAATCAAGATAATTATTTATGCACATATATATATATATATGTATGTACATCGTAACATACATATGAACATACAACCCTATTTATACAATTTGACTCTATGGTGAACCACTTTGCATGTAACCTCATTTGAGGTGTCAGTCGGTAATGCCGTTCATTTTTGTTTTGGACAGGCTATTAGCACGCAAGTTGGGCTTAAACGAAACATACAGCATTACCATATGCATACATATCTATATGGATATTATCTAAAAATTCTGAGAAACAAGCTCAACTGGTTATTTAAATTTTTATATTATTTCTAAAAAACAAATTCACAAAATATTTTCAATATTTTCTCTCAAATTTTATGTGGCACATATATGTATGTATGAATCATAACCCTCTTAATATTGATAAAAAGGGTCTTCGTATTTTGCCAATAGATGTTGTTGCCAATCACATTGTGTCATACCATATAGTGATGGAAAGATTTAAAGCTTCATTTAAGAAAACATAATTCGAGGAAGTTCAAAACTGTTCAAAAATTAGTGAAAATAATTAAATTTTTCTATAAAGACAAAGGTCGAGACATCGTCGTAGACATACCCCGTTCTGGACGACCTTCGACCTCTTCAACTGATGGAAAAATTTAAGGATATGGAAGCTATATTTTGGGTAAAAATCGCGTTCTTGCTCGTCTCGCCCGATAAATTTGAAATTTTTTCAAAAAGCGCACTGTAAACAGTTGCTTGGACATGCTTGATTGTACGAATTCCGATCCCACATTCATGGAGAGCATTAGAATTGCCGATGAGACATGGGTTTATGAGTTTGACATGCAAACAAGTCAAAAATTATTGGAATGGAACCCGAAAGTGCTTATGAAAAGTGTTTTGAGGACATGAAAAACTTTCTTATTTGACGAGATATATTCACGAAATTTGGCACAGCTTGATTTCCGAAAAAACAAACTTACTGATCAAAATCAAGATAATATAACTGCAAACAGGTGTGTCTTTTGAATGGTCGGCCCAGCGAAAAAAAAAATAATAATTTCTAGGGGTCACTTGGTCTGCCGAATAATCTTATTTATTGCAGCAACGATTAAAATTTCGCACAATTTTCTCAAATTGCAAGAGTATGTAGGAGGATATGTACAATGTAGATTAGTTTGAGTGTGTGTGTACAGTTTGTCTGCCATACGCCCCATTCATGAAGCTTTAGGTCGATAATTTTGCAGTCTCATGATTTAAACATATGTATGCATAATATAACGGCCTCTAATGTATAATTCCAAGAGATTTGCATAGCACAGTTATTGAAATGGGAGTTGACAGCAATCAAATATGCAAACGTTAACGAGCGTACATATTGTTTGTCATCATTGAATGCAAGCTACCCATAAAAAATCGCAAATAGACATCAACGCTGGCGACAATATTCAGCTTCAGTTTGAAGTTGAAGTAGGAAAACTGCAGCAATAAGTTTACATCCTAGATCCAGCAGAAAAGTAAATATTCAACAAAATGTAAAGAACTTTTAGAAAATGAAATCGACAAAAATAATCAAGATGTAAGATGTAAATGCTTTGAAGCATGATATTTAAAGAAAATTTAAAAATAAATTACGAACACTCTTAAAATTAAATTATTAAAAAATTTAAAAATAAATTTCGAACACTTTCAAATTTCAAAATTTCATCAAAACTATTTTCTGTCGCTACAACTACAACTTGGGTTCATTGGAATGGCTATTAATAGGTATTTTATTACTCGAAATAAAAGCTGTAGAACATTTTTAGATGTCTATCATCACATCACATTCTTTTAAAACTATTTATTAAGACCCTACAATGTGAGAGGAAGATTAACGCGATTTGTAGAAATAAAAGTTGTTTACGCATATGTTGACGTATTACAAAATCCAACTAAATATAAAAAACTGATAAATAAAAGGACACTTTCGTCAATACATACATAAATAAATATATTAAAAATATTAAGTATTAAGAAAGTTAAAATTGTATTTCTACTCACCTCGTTCTCATACTTTGCTCTGGTTTTTGCGGCATTTTGATACAGTCAACAGCATATCGCGGTACCATAATTTATTTACGAACTCATTTACCCGATATTGTGGAATTTTATTACTTTATTCGCTTTTATTGTTTTTTTTTTTTTTAGATTCATTTAATTGACAATCCGTTCGTTTTATTTATTTCTTGTTCACATTTGACTTTATTATATATTTTACGAATTTTACACTAATCTTTTATATATTTCTTGTGGCTTAAATTCTTTATTTTGCGGACACACTCCTAAAATTGAGGATTAAAACGCATGAGTACGAATGAAATTTGTTTAAAGGATGCACTTTTATTTATTTTAATAATATTGGTTCGAATCGTCTATACCGTTTTTGTTGCGTACAATTCAACCAACCGATGCTATTTAACGCCAAATTCGAGCATGCGTCTTAATTTATTAGCACTGTTGAACATTTACATTATGTTGGTAGAGATTTTCAGCGAAAACATATTTTCCAGAAAAAAAATTTCAATAAATTTAATTTCTACAGAATTGATAACTTCGTTATTCTGGGTATTATAAAAAGTACCAGATTTTGGTATTCATTCATACTTCCAATAATCGATGTATATTAACAATATATTCCAAAAAACATTGAAATTTGTGTTTAAGTATTCAATTCTATAAAATATTGGTAGTCGAAAAACTATTTTCGTATTTTGTCCATAGATGTTGTTGCAGTCGCATGTCTCCAGTGCTGCCAATCTGATTGTGTAATACCATCAAGTGTTGGAAAGGTGAGATTTTAAGCTGCTAATTAAAATTCCAATTCACCAATGAAATTTGTGAAATTTACGGACGATGCTGTATCAGTTCTTGTAACACAGCAATGGTTCGCTCGCTTCCGTTCTGGAAATTGTATGTTTATAGCGGAAAAATGGCAAAAAGTAGTCGAATAAAATTTTTGTTTATTTATTTATTATTATAAATTAAAAAAATAAGTACAAATTTAACTAGAAATTCGAAAATACTTTTCGCCTACCCAATATTATAGGACTTAATTATATATTAATTAAAAAGTAGCGCATACGCATTGGCTACGAATGTAGATATATTTTCATGAGATAATTGGATCTGTTTCACGACAGAAATATACCTATTTAGACATTTTACTTTACCTAGCGAGGGACAACTGTCGTTAAAAATTTTATAATTTCCTATTTCACCTTTAAACAAAACATTATTATTATTTTTTTAACAAATTATCCGAAATATCTGGCAAAACAAATTATAACTTGTATGCATGTATGTAAAAACTAAATTCTTCATATCACTTTTACAAATTAAACAATTGGTATGTGCACCAAGTCAAGATACGGATATGTGTTATAAAGAGGCGTTTAAATTAAGGGTTTGCGTGTTTCAAAAAATGGATTTTTTATTTTATTGTCTTGTTAAATTCTACCTCCAGAATATAGTCATAATTTTCAAGTTGAGCCGAGTAATAGTTTTGGAGACACAGCGTTCAGAACCTGTGCGATCGAGGCTAGCTAGGCTGAGTGCGCCATCTTTAAAGGCTTTTTTCTCGAAATTGTGTTTTTTAAGTCGGTCGGCAAGATTTCTCGAGAACTACTCAACCAAAATTCATGACGTTTTACACAGGTATTTGAGATACAATTCTTAAAGACTTGGACGAGGGATGTTTTTTTCGACTACAACTATTTGAAAAAAATGTAACGAAATTTGCACCGATATTTTCGTTTTTTTGTTAAAAAATTAAGTGTTCGCGCAATTTTCTCTGAATATTTAATTGCTTTGTAAAAAATGTCTGCAAAACATCCAAATTTTAGTTTTTTTCCTTCAAAATTAAGGTTTTATCTAAAACACGTATTTTTGCACTTTTTATGATCCTGCCATCGCGCCGCACCACTTTTCCGACCGGTCACCCGTCAATGGCCGAGTTTAAAATATTTTTCCCAATAATTTCAAGCTTTCTTTCTTAGTAGTGTTATTTGTAACAATAAAAAATTTTAATAAAATATTTAATTTTTTATATGAGAAAAAAATTTGAAAAAAGCTGTTTTATATTACTTGTAAGTCGGAAAAAATTAGTTTTTTGTATTTCTTTTTTTCTAAATAGGCATTTTTATTAATAAATAAACAACACGTATGTATGTTAAAGATTTAAATGTACTATATTAATAGGCACTTCATTTTGAATTCCTTTAGTCTTCTAGCAAATCTTCAGAACATCTGAATTCTTATACTTTTAATTATCTCCAATTCAAAAACCAAAATAATTTATTATTACAATAGCTGAACAGAGATAATAATCAAGGCTTTTTGAAAACGCGCTTAAAGTTTGGAAATCATTTACACTAAGTTAAAAATTCTATTATTCTTCTATTTACCGGATCAAGTTCAAACTCTCGCAGAATATTTGTATAAATGTATTTATATACATATGTATGTATTAACTCTCTGTTATCATAGATATTCAATAAATCTGAGGAAGCAGTCGTCGGCGAAACGTCACTACACAGATGCACTGAGCTGATTAAAATATTTCACTATTGAAGATCGAAAATAATTTATAATATACTGTACCAGCATGTTTTTCGTACAAATAATAGGAACGAAACCGCAAACCAACACCTATACAGACAAACATACACATATACATTATATAGATATGTACATATGTACATACATTATATACATACATAAATTTTTTAATGGAAGACTACATTGCCTGATAATCGCTTTCCCATATAAAGTTGTATGTATTTTATTGGTACATACATATATGATGTATAGATTTTGAAGCAGCTTAACCTTTTTAAATACTAATTATTATTTACACTGAAATTTGACTTGTTTGAATTTCGACATAAATCATTAATTGATGCAAACAACCACATAATAAGCTTTATAATAATTTCGACGGCTGCGCAGCTACATTTTTTAACCACCCTCCTGCTTTTTAGAGCCTGTTAATGAAATTAACACTTATAAGAGAATCTCCAAGTAAAATTCGCCGAATTTTTACAGCTGAGGTACACGATTTTTAAATGTTTTTTCCCTTATCTACAAACATACGGTTTTGTAAATCCTTGATATGAGTTTGTGGTGTAGTTTTGTTAGTGCGCTAAATATACCGGAGGCGTTGGACGTTGCTGCTGTTGCTGCCTATTTGTCTAGTAATTGGCTACAACATTGTTGTTAACAAGTGTTCGTTGCTGTCAATGCTCATTATACAAACGTACACATATACACAACATAAACACGCTTACTCCTATCATTACGTATGCACAGACAAGCATACAGATGTATATGTGCACAAATTTGTCTAAAAATTTTACCACTTAGCTGAGACATATGAATCTGCTAAATTATATATTTGTTTGGTTCAAATGATTTATTAGTTTCACCGTTAAACTGCTCATTAGTAAACTAAATTTTACGCTTATTTCAGTTTTTTAGTTATTTTCATTGAATTTTCTTCTAAGTATTTAGGTGAAATCACTTATAATGACTGTTTCTAGCAAAGCCGTTTGCCAAGTTTCTATCATTACAACGTCGGTTGGTATATATTTGTTGTTGTTTTGTTGCCTACCTTGCTGTTGTCGTCACTGTTACTCTTGTTTTTGTTGTTGTTTATGTGTTACCATTTACGCGCATGTTGGCATCCTATGTGGTTGTGGTTGTTATTGTTGTTATTGACGTTTACGAATTATTTCGTGCGATAGTTGTTGATATCTTGTGGTTGTTGTTGCTTTCTGTTTTCTTCGTTGTACTTGTTATTGTTGCTAAGATGCTGCTGCATATTTTTTGCGATTAATCGAATTTTACTTTTACATACATTTTGTTTTTGATAAAATATCAATAATTTCCATTGCACAATATTGGCAAACTTTTGTATTCACAAATTGCATTATACTTGCGTTAATAATATAACAACCACTCTTATCTATTTTGCTAATAAATTTCTTATATTTAATTAATTTAAATACGAAGCTTTGCCTTTGAAACGCACAACAGGTTCATTCCTGTCTATATTTATAATCACAGCACACGACCGATGTGACTTTACCCGACCGAGCAATGAGAAAAACAACTTGGCTTTTTTATATAAACCCACTGTTTTATATACTATTTAACAGCGCTGTTGCTCTCTATGTTAGCGCGCCAACCAACTTGCCAACCATGCGAATTCAGAGATTCCATTTGATATATGTTGTCATGAATGTAGTTTTTGCAATACGGTCTGGTATCCCCATTTAGCATAATTTATACTACCACGCGTAGAAGTTGCCAAATGTTTGATTTTATGGCAGACAATTTTTATATGGAATCGTTTAGCGGTGCTGGGCAGACGTTGTTAACTAGAGACGATTTACTAGAAACAAAAAGCAATACTCAAATACATACATATGTGAATAAAAAAACCATAGTCGTTATTTGCGGTCCTGTAAATGGCAATACTATCACTTTAATTATCTTAACAAACTATTGGCAGCACCTGTAGTATTGCTATGGCTACGAAAATGTATATAAACAAACGGAATTGCACTTTTGTAACGCTCAGGAAGAAGAACCGTAAAATAAAGGACCCAAACAAGAAGCAAAAACTAAGATTTTATTCTATAGATGACTCTCTGACATGTCTGATTCACCAACTACGGCTAGTTATTTCAATATATTCATTACTGGCCAATTGGAAGCAATGGAATTCCCATTAGGTCCAAATGCAGCAGAAGTATTCTGTCGCTATGAAGTTGTGTACGGTCCGGATTGGGAGTTGGTATCCGGTGTACAAAGTGGTATTTCGCAAACGGCATCGAATAGGAGTGGCTACTTTAAAGATAAAATAGTATTTAACTTTCCTTTAGAATGGACTTTTAAGAGTACAACGCCTTTTGGTTGTAAGTAGATATACTACCACCTACAAAATTTATTCAAGAATGTGTGTATGTTAAACAAATTTCAGGGCCACAATTAATTGTTTGTATATATGGCAAAACACGTTGGGGTGCAGAAACATCGTTGGGTTATAGTCGTATAAATTTGCCGGTATTTGGTTCGAATGCCAACAACCCTATAGTTAGTCCTATACTTTGTCCACAAAACAGCAATATGGTGTCGGAGCTTGCCAGTTGGATAACTGGACGTAATCCTGAATTAAAAGACCCAAAGGCTTTATTAAGCAATGGCAAGTTGAAAGGTAACCTAACACATTAACTAAATTATTTAAGATAAAGCAAATTAACAAATCATTTCAGGAATTTCAGCGGAGTCTTATGGTGAGGTAATCTTCAAACTTGCAACTATATTAAGAGGTACCGATAGGTTAGGTTACGATTGGGGTTGAAGACTTTGAACTCCAAAGATATTTCTAAGATAAAATATCTACAAAATATATATAGAATCAATTCCACCATATAGTAGTGTTTTTTCATTTAAAGCAAAACATAAAAATTTTGAAGTTTTAGAAACATTCGTTTGCCTTTAAAATAAGCGGTGTTTGTGTAAGAAAATGTTCGGAATTAAGTTTCTTTGTATACTCATTCATGTCAACCCGAAGAAGTAGCATCAATATATGTATGTACATATGTATATCATAAACCACATTGAATAAGATACGATTTTCAATTTTTTTTTTATCATTTATTGATATTTCTTTCAATTAAAAAAGCTAAAATAAGAATATGAAAATAAAAAATAAAAATGTTTCATTGCCAACGCTGTTTTTGAACGCCTGCATAAACATACCTGCAAGAAAAAAGATAGGCAGCATTAGTATTTGTTAATCAGAGATTAAAAAATCATTTTTGTGTATGTTAATCAGCAAATTTTAAAATCATCAATATGTAATTATGTCGGGAAAAGAAGACAATATGTAAAAAATATCATCATTTGGTATTTATACCTAATAAACATTAACCAATTCGAAACATAACTTTTTTGAATACATTGACGAACTGTAGGAATAACAAGTGAAATTCGAAAACTGACACAATTACATGCTTTAATAGTTTCTAAAGTATTGGAAGTATAATGAAAATGTTTTTTTTTGTAAAAATGTATTTTTGGTAGTTTACACAAAATCTTTATCTTCGCCCGTAAGCTTTCTTAGTTATGTTCCAAATAGTAATTATAATTCAAACTTGCTTGAAATTCTCACCTGTGTTAAAATGATTTCTATACGTTTAATTTCCTAGCCATAAATAAATATGGCATTTTGTTTGTTACACGACTGAAACTGTCTAGGATAAATTATATATTCAGTGAGACGTACCTGAAATAGTAAGAAAATAAATGAAAAATGTGATGTTAAAATGAATAATGCTAAGAGCGATCAACATTTTTTAAGTAACAGTTATACACAGAAAATGCCTATGCTATAAATACATTTTGATCTTTTTCTTAAATACGAAATAAAATAGCTTGGTGTTTATCTTACCTCTTGTGTATATAATCAATCATCAATCAGTGTTATGTAATGTTGATGTTGAATGAATGTTACATCATAATTTTATCACTTAATTTTAAAATAAATTTAACTAAATTTTTTCCTTAAAATATTGTAATATTTGCTCGAAAATTTAGGTAAAAAGATATGTGCATTGCAAAAGTATTTAAAATAAATAAATTAAATTGAAAATTAAAAAAAAAAAATTAGCAATTATTTATATTTTACAAAGTATTTTTCTATAATAGAGTATTTATTATACAATAATTTACGTTATTGATTTATTTACATTATTATTTACATAGTGATGTTAAGGCAATGAATTCTTTACAATTTTGTGTAAATTTAATTTGTCATTTGCAATTCAAATCCATGCAACATTCAATTCATACATCCTACACAACAACACACGTTAGCTCACTTCTTCACTGTATTTAAGAGTATCAAGGTGTAATCTGCAAAGGGAAAAAGAAATAAGTAAAAAATTTAATGTTTTAATAATAACGATTGTAATAGTTATTTAACAAAAAAAAAAAAACCAATCAGTAATTGGAAATGTTGAAATCAATATAAATTCATAAACACGGACCAATTAATTTCATCAGGGAAAACTTGTTTTACCACAACTAAGTAAAAATAATAGTAACTCACCGTTTTAAGAAACAAAGTCAAATTTAACTATGCACATTTTGTTGATTCACACTTAAAAAAATAGAAAATATTATAGATTAATAAAGGGCATAATAAGTTTATAACATATGTATATTAGGCCATGTAGTAAATTGAGCAAATACAAAGCAATATAGGAAAATAGAAAACTAAAATTCAAATTACATTTTCAGATATTTAAAAACAAGCTAAAACTATTATCGCCATATTGCTTTTGTCTACCTATTATTTTACTAGAATCAGTAATTGGGAAAGTGAAAATCAATATAAATTCATAAACACGGACCAATTAATATCATCACACAGAAATTTAATTGTTTTGAGACATTGTTGCCTTAAAAAAATAAATAATAATAAATTTAAGCTTACCTTTTGCATATTTATTTAAATTATACATTACACATACTGGTAGGTAGAACACGAGGCTGAAATAGGAGAAAAGTATTCTGTTAGACACATTTTAAAACCAAAATATCACTAATTTATGATATCGTAAAATAAAAGCGAAAAATTATTCAAAAAATAATAATTTGACATAAAAAAGTAATAATAATAATGTTGTGTTCTACTGTTGCAGTTACTAAGTTTATCTGTGTATCAAAGTTAAGATAATCGATTTTTCGATTAATTCGAACAAATTTCAATATTAATGAATTTACTGCTTAACTTTTTTCGCTTGCCTTAATGTAATTAAATTCAGAACGCATAAGCGCAGCCGTCAAGATTAAGTCACAGTCTTTTGAACTCATACGGTAATTAGTAACATCATTATAAATTGTATTTGTGTATTTATTTAAAGAAAAAAGTCGAAGATAAAACACTTACCATTATGTCGCTGTGGAACTCTTTACTTTATCACTTTTCCAGTCTTATAACGTATTTATAAAATAATTTTTATTGGAATGGACGCTAACATAATATTTACAGCTTTGTTTTACCAAATCATACTGTTGTCTCGAATGCCTGAAATAGAAAATAATTTCGTTTAGGGTTATGTTTATGCAAAAATAATAGATATCTAATTATTTGATGTTTAAATCAGTACGCAAAGAGCGCAGCCGTCGAGTTTTAGTCATTGAATATACTCATACGGTAATTACTATCATCATTTGAAAAATGTAATAATATAATAAGATTGAAAAAATAGAGAACTTTAAAATTCAATTGTCTAAAAATAACTTGATTATATCGTTTATATGATAATTTAAGAACAATTCGAAAAAGAAATATTTATGACCAAAAATAATAGTATAACGCAATTTTGAGAATTAGCTCAATTTCACACTCGCAAATATTGAAATGCCTATCAAGTGTTTTTCTTTATATTAAATACAACACAAGTGCATAATTACCTCAATGTAAAAGTCAGAGCTCACAATTCTTATGTCTGCAAGAAATAAAAAAAAGAATATCATTCGATTTTCAACCAAAAACATAGTATTAAAAAATAGTTTTTGTCTTTATCTCATTAACGTAAAAATCAACACGATGATTGTAAGGTAAGGTAAGGTATTCAGTAATTAGATCCGTTATTATAATCATTGAAAAGTTGTAAATAAAATTAATATACGATCAATGTAATATATGCATATAACTAACCTTTTATGTATTAGCACAGGAGCGCCACGACCTTACTGCGTACCGTTGGTGCTTTCCCGAAGCAATCAGCTTTGTAAAGTGTTATACAGAAAACTACAAAGAACAACCATAAATTATTATTTATTTATGAGAAAGTAGAAAAACTAACTAAAAGTTCGACTACTGTTTAATTTAACTTAGGTAAGCAAATAAAATTTACACTACGACAAAATTTTTAAATTTAATCGGCTTAAAACCAATTTTAAAAGGTACTTAAAGATTAACGAAGTTTTTTTTTTGCTACGAATCTTTTTTTGTCTATATTTTGAAATTACTTCAAGCTTAACAAAGTTACGGTAATTACAATAATATTCAACGCTCGATGGTTAATTCGTTTACAACGCTCAATACCTTGGAAAATGTAATTTTAAATAAAACATTAAATGGATTAACTCGTTATGTCACACTTACCCTTTGACAGCATTCCAGTCGATATTAGCACCTAAACCCTCAATTTGTTGTATATTGAAAGGCAGTGTAGGATTCGACTTTGCTGATTCAGTACTGTTAGAATCTCTACCTTTGTTATTGTGCACCCAATTATGTCGCTTGTTCTATAAAATATATATATGATTTGATTAAATTTATGTTTGTGTGTTTTATACAAAGTTTGTTGGTGAATATCTTTTGACTGCCAATTGAATTTGACAGTTCGAAATGTTTTTCAAACAATTAAGATTAAAACGCGATATTTTACGATTTCTAAAGAACTAAATTATAAAACATAAATCTCGTATCGTTATAAATTACGATTTTTTTTTTAAACAAAAGCAAAAAAAAAATCTTTTCAATAATTACTCCACTTTATATTTTTTTGATGATAAAATTAAATTGTGACAAATCAACAAAATGAACATAAAAAAAAATTCTGATAAAATAAAATAAAAAAAATTTGAAAAACACTTCGTAGATTTGCGAATATAGTAGATGGATAGTTTTGATTTTTGTTCTTGTGCTAAGCACATCACATCTTAGATTTGTTTAATCTTCATTAACATTGAAGTGGAATTTCATGACCAGAAAAATCAGAAGCCTCAGATATGCCGTTTCACAGAAAGATGTTTCATGTTTTATCCAAGAAAGTTGTATACACCATTTTGCAGTTGTTTTGCAAAATGTGTCGATCAGAAGTAAATAATCCGTAACATTTATGGTTTATAAATTCATATTCGTAAAGAAAACAACATTCCTCATTCTCAACAATTTCAGGTTATTTATACGAATTCAAATAAAATAGCACAATGAATTGAACCCTGCTCATTGATGCTCAACTTCAATAACTTCATATATAGTATTTTAATACTATACTACTGAATTCTTTGCTTTTGGCACATTTGCCCGCCGGCCTTAAGTGCACTTGTGTTTCGCTGCGAGACATGTGCCCTTTCAGCAGTAGACATTTTGTTGGCAATGTTAAATTTATAGCAAAAATTAGTAAAAATAATTCAAATATTTATTTTATTTTTACATATTCAGTTCATACGGTGATTCAGATTCCCTCATATCACTAACTATTGGCATATCTGAGATAAGGAGTTTTGCTTTTAGAATTTTAGAAGAAAGCCCCATAATATAAAACTTGAATAAGTTTTTTTTAGCTAATATTTAAGAAAAGTTTTTTATTAACAATATATTTTCCAAATAAACTTCACATGTGATTTATTCAGTTGATGCAAGTAGGCAATCAAATTCCAACATTTTTCTAACCTTTGCTTGCCCACTTCACTGGATAAAACACCAAGACTAGCACTATTGATTTCTGTAAAGTTTTCATTTGAAGTGTTATACTTTTTTTTGTAATATTTAATGTAAAAAATCACAGCATTTTCTTACCTCTCCGAGACAAAGTTGTTTCACAATCAATTTATTTCATAGCAAACGTTGAAGAAGCAGCAATATTGCTTGTTGTTGCTCAAAAATTATATTTTTACGAAATATTGCAGCTTTTATTTCTCCGCAAGAATTATAAAAAGTTTTTTCTCAGTTGTGGTCTGCATATAACAAAATTGATTTTGCATCCTCCAAGTTAGTTGAAAACACACTTCCACAAAACACGTCTCGTATTCGTATATCAGTTTGTTGTAAGTTTATTAAAAGTCGTCCATTAAAAAATAGATGTTTCCCAATAAATAAGGTTTTTAAAGTAATGTCATAGTAACAAAGTCTCGATAAAGCCAATATTTTATTTAAATTTAAAAATGTTGCAATATTTTGTTGATTTTACCGTTGGTGTTGTTATTTTACTGTCATTAAGTATGGCAACATAACCATTATTGGACATATTACTGGAAATGTCAATTAACAATAGTATGGAGTTTTGGTCCTGCGTCAATAATATCATTTAATTTTTAAGCAAACTGAATTCATAGATTTAAAAATTTAGAGTTATGTGATGAATTAACTCTTCTGTATAAGTCGTCTCAATTCAATGTTTTTTACTTGATGGATTTGTGCAGTTCCATTATTGCTGAAAATCAGTTTTTTTACAGAAAGCTATTATAAAAATAAAAGTGACAAAAATCGATAGAAATGTGCGGCCAATTAATTGTATCACATATCTAAAAAAAAAAACACTTCATACGAGTTAACTACTTTTTCAGTAAATTTCACACAAAATATGGAAAAACTTTGCAAAGTACATTTTACATGAATTACAGAATTTCTCTACTTCCATTACCACATGAAATCCAATCAATCACAAACCAAACCACTTCGGTTCTTAATCTGACCTTTTTACATAAGAATCTTTTTCATATAGATTTCCGTCAGCCACTTCTATTAGAGAAATTAGTTGTTGTTGCGCAGACACTGATCTACCCGAGAATAGGTGAAACAAATTTACAAAAGAATATATAAAAGCAATGATAATCTGAAAGTCAGTTTTTAAAACAGATTTATTAAAATATGGCTATACTAATTTATTAGCAATTGTTTAATATCAATGGAGTTACTACAAACAAAAACAATTATATTTTAACTCATTAAATTTGCCAATTTGGAGTTTTAGAATATTTTATTGAAAAAAAAAAAATATTGAAAAGTATTTGTAAAAATTTWTTGGAGGAATAGCATATATTGATGAAACAAATCGCCGATATGTATGTGAAGAAATGATTTTAAAAACTCTCATGCAAATAAGCACTCAATTTTCGTTTGCTAAACATCATATACGCATACAACGCAAAAAGTGTCATTAATCGCGAATTAATTGCATTTGCGGTATTTAGTAAAAATTATTTTTTGTAGATATTTTTTTATTTTACTCTTATAATAAATGTGACTCAGATGGGCGTTTTGAGTGGTTACATAACCCAATTACAACAAATATATTGTATTTCATGTAACTAAGTGCTTTTGACAAAGAATTAAATACAAAAATATTGTATATAATAAAATAAAATAGTTTTGGAACAATAAAAAAGTAGGGCAACTATTTCAAATACCCACTTGGAATTAGCAAGGAACAAAAATCTGATATTAGCTTAGTTTATTGTAAGTGAAAACTTAAAAAAAAAAAACAACATATAATAAAATACCTATTTATTATGAAAAATTACACAAACACTCTGACAATCTCCAAAGCACCTACATTTGGCACGCACATTTCTCTCCAGCACTAAGACCCAAGACGACGAACAAACAACAAAACAACGAAGCAAAGAGAAATTACCTCACGTCCACCCTCCCTCCAACCCTCCAACCATCATCAACATTACGATAAAATTTAATTTCAAAATATTAAGATTAAAAGAAATTTTTCATTTAATTACACATATTTGGACATGTATTATATTATATTTTAGTCTAAGAATTGTTGTAGTTTTGTCTACATAAATCAATGTAAATTACCGTTTTTGTTCTAAATATGTAATACAAAAAATATTACACACGCATAATATAGAGCAAGAAGAGACAAACGAAATTTTATTTCACAAAATCGTCAGCTAAAATCTCCATCGCACAAAAACTTGGGAATTGCGCGAGAAAATAATTGTAGACAGACGCATCAATTGAAGGAAAATTTCTTGCTTTCTTCTTTACTTTACACATAAACATACAATATATGTATATGTTGGTATGCAGCAACCGATGTTAATATATTTTGAGATTTTGCATGTGCTTCATAATTAATATTGGATAAATACTTCTTAAAACTAACTCTTAAACTGAATTTTTTTACTACTCAGTTTGAATATGTTTTTTATGTAAAATGTTTTTTCTCAAGTATGCAGTTTTTTCTCCAATACGGTCAAGACGAGCAAAGTTTGTGTTGAATATGCCTTTAGAGATCGCAATGGGAAAAATGAGACAATTTCCACAAATAAAGCTCAATATGCTTTACGTTTGATGTCTTATCGATAAATACTATTGTTGTTAAATCTTAAAACTGTCGAGCGTCTGATGAATTTGAATTTTCTTGTTTCCAACTATGATAAATTGTTATTCAAATTTAAAATCTTTATAACCAAATATTACACTCGTTTTATAGTTTCCAAATAACTTATCCTGCCTACTGAGAATGTATGTTTTAAATACATTTTTTCACTAAAATTTAAATCGTTTAAAAAAGCGTACATTTAGGTATATAGTTATATTAATTAAAACGTGAGTGTACGCGCTTTGCTGAATTCCCAGTTTTCTTTTTTTTTTTATATCTTGGGTTGATCAATCAATAATGGTCCTTTGAGTCAAGTTTTTGTTCTTTATAAATGTTCCAACATCCATAGAACTGCTTGATTGTGTGATTGTTGGGTGGAAATTGGTTGCAGTGCAGTAGAATCATATTAATTGTTCGATCATTATCATTATTTTTCAGCATTAAAAATACAACGTAATCGCTCACGCACATTCATTTAAGGTGACACTGAATCTCAGAAACGTCTTCTTCGTTCCCATGGATTATTGTTTCCGTTGTTATTACCACCGCGTTGATTGCCACCTTGGTTTTGGTTAACGCCACCAAATTCAAATGAAAACGTATCCTATTCGCAAGTGAAGGTAATAAAGAATTTCATATGCAAATGTAATAAGTTAAACGGTTGTTTTTTCTTTTATTAATTAAGAATTTGATACGCAAAAAATGAAAATCACCCATTACTAAACATTTCTACAACGTATGCACACAAATCAATATGGCACACCATAGATGCTCCAAAACATCAGTGTGGAGGTTTTTACACTTGTTTTTTTATATAATCTGTTCGTGTATAATGTTGGGAAATGTGTCTAAATTGCAATAACTCGAAAATATCAACTCTTCTCAAAACACATTCATATATTGAACATTTCGTTGATTTAAATCCGACAACTATACCAAATATACTGTAAAAGCAGTTCAGTCGTTCATGCATAATTTATCATATTAATGATGCTGTTGTTTTTGATTTTAGAATTTTTTTCGACGGCATTTATCAAGCTTCAAATTTAATGTCACATTTTGTAACCACCATCAGAAGCCTATTTGCAAATTAACCCCTTGACGTATTTCCATGAGTCTGACTCGTGGTACAATTTCTGTGCCTAACATGATTGTCACGAGACTAGCTCGTGGTGTGAGAAGTGTACATTTGATGAAAAGAGAATTGAAATTTTCCCGTTATTTTCAGGTAATAATGTAAACAAAAACCATTGTTGCATTATCTACTGTGTAATTAACCATATTTTTTGTTAAGCATTAAAATTAAATCGCTTTTTTTTTTTTTTTTTTTTTTTTTTTTTTTTTTTTTTTTTTTTTTTTTTTTTTTTTTTTTTTTTTTTTTTGTAAATTTGTAAAACAAGCTTGGAACAGTTCGTAAACATCAAAACTGGTTGTTTTAGTGCAAGTTGTGTGCGAACAGTTGGAAGCGAATTTCGTTGCGCTAATGAATACGTCAAGGGGTTAAATTTTACCAATGTTTTTAAGACGAGTAGAAAATCAGCATACAATTTGAATTAAAACATTCATCATTGTTATGCAGCGGGATGAATTTTGTATAAATTTCTGTGTGTCATTTATAAGACCAACCCAAAGCTTAAAAAAGCATTATTTCGGCGAAAACAAGTGTTAGTAGTAGTATATGTATTTCACTTAAATTTATATAGAAATGTTTTTTTTGATATTTGAAATTGTTTAGTATTGCGTTATATATTAAAATATAATTTCCGACTTGTTCAATTGTGCTGAGATGAGTCACTTTACATCTCCAGTAGCCCACAAAATCCCGAAATTGTAATTCCACATAAATCCAAGTATTGTTGCTGTACAACATACCGTTGTTTCCCCACCACCAAAACATCCCACATATTTTTTTAAACAAACGTTGATTAAAACACTTAAGCGAGCGATCGGTCACTGTAGATTATAAGTTTCGGAAAGTTCAAACCAAATATGTTTCTTCAAAGAGTGCTAACAAATTTCAAGTCATCATTGCAATAATACACATTTCCTAACACACTGTAACATTTCATAATTACTTTTAACAGAAAGTTATGCAACTATGCTATCTTTGGTTACATTAAAGAACAAATTGCCTAGCCTAATGTAGTCAACTGCGTAGCTTTGAAAGTAAATGCAAATATCATGGTATGTAGCTATTAATCAGGAAACAAGTATCATTCAGTAGCATGCCCTTAAAAAAGCTTGCGTCAAAGGGAACATTCAAGGCATTTACAATGTATTGTCATACTTAAGATTAGACCTTACAATGCAATTCCTTTGGAAAATAAAATGATATTTGGCCGAATATCATTCATTTCCTTGAAAATGTTTAGCTGACACACATGCCTTGATTACGAGCCGCTACTTATGGTACACTATTGTTCTATTGCTTAAGATATACATCATTATTGTTCTAAGCCTTTTTCAGATCAATAAGAAATGGTGTACAGTGAAATTTTTGAAACAATATTTATTAATTACCTAAACAGCCTCCGTTAACCAACACAATTATATTTTATATCTTTATAAACTACAAATAATACAATTTATTGCCATTGCAGCAATGTATATATAAGTAACCCGTTAAAATATTACGAGCGTATCAATGTAATAAGCAATAACACCGCAATGGTGAGAACTGAATTTGTTAAGAAACAATTCAAAATATAACCGATTCAAGGATCATTTGTATTAAGCACTGCAAAGCATTTAAGATTCATAAGTATGACCTACTTTGCAGCTTTAACTTAAAGAATTTATTGATATGTTTGTTGAGCTTGTATGATTAGAATCTTGATTGCATGAAGAGTTCGAAAAATGAACGTACCTGTGGATTATTTGGCCCATTGCCATTGCCGTTACCATTACCGCCCCCACCGCTGTTGCCTAAAAGAGCCGAAATGGGATCTACCATTAAAAATTAGTATAACTGTTGCCATTTAAAATCAGATTATTTACCTCTGAATTCAAATGGTGAATTGTTGGATGCTCGACCAAAATTGTCGAAATTATTACCTCCATTATTATTACCGCCGAAACCTTCTTGCTGATCCAGCAAAGAATTAAGCTGTTGCGCTTGCATAAACAATGTGTTTTCTTGTTGTCGGCGACGCATTTCTTCTTCTTGGCGCAACATACGCGATTGCATTTCATTTTGCTGCCGGCGCATACTTTCTTCATCACGTTTGCGCATTTCTTCGGCTTGCTTTTCGCGCATTTCCCATTCCATCTTCTTGCGTTCATTATCAGACTCACGTTTACGCAATTCTGTATATATAAACTAAGTATTACATCTGAATATTATTTTTACTCTTATAATTCATACCTTGCCTAAGCAGCTCGGTTTCATGTTCATATCGTGCATATTCCATTTGGGCCTCAAGTTTCTCCTCTTCCATTTTGAGTTCACGTTTCAAAGCATCTTGTTTAGTTTTGAACAATTCATGCAATTGCTTCCACCTGGTACCATATTCATGCTCAAAGGAGCCTAACTCGGCGAAGCGTGGCCCTACACCACGTTCATGATGAAATTCTGGTGATTTTTTATTTAGCGATTTATCGGGCAAACCATCATCATCTTCATTAATTTCAA
Source organism: Bactrocera latifrons (assembly GCF_001853355.1). Lineage (NCBI taxonomy): Eukaryota > Metazoa > Arthropoda > Insecta > Diptera > Tephritidae > Bactrocera > Bactrocera latifrons. The sequence goes on along the minus strand of NW_017537412.1, from coordinate 265,018 downwards.
ATGGTTCAACCACACATGGACGCAATGATGCCGTAAGGAAGAAGCATTTCTCACTGCAAAAACGTAGGCAAACATTTGCAGAGGATTTCTTAGCGAACTCGACTATGCCTTCGCCAGTGGATTTACCGCGATCATCAACAACTACATTGGCGCGTTCAATAGGTCCAAATATTTCAAAAGATCTATAAAGAAGTTCATTGGATACGAAAGGTGTCAAATTTTTTATACGGAGTATGGTAGCATTGGGAGCGAAACGAACACGCAATTGACGTCCTTTCCTCATGGTGCCATCCAATTCGCGTTTAGCCCGCTGGGCATTTATATGGTAATCCAATTTTAGGAATGTGAAATTTTTCTCAGCATTACAAAAAATTTCACCAATTTCACCGTATGGTTTAAACATTTCTCGCAATTCATTTTCAGAAATATCATTGGTAAGATTTCCAACGTATAAACGATTGCGGCCAGAGAACTTAGGTTCCTCGGTAGCCTCAACCGGTGGCAATTCATGAGTTGGTCCTCCGATTGCCCTTAAACGTTGCCCAATGAAGAATTCATCACTCCGATTATAGGGGCCATTGCCTTGATTCCCACGCCCATCACCGGGACCACCTCGTCCACCACGGCTGCGATCCCTATTTTGACCGCCTAGATTGCCACCTGGGCCGCCTTGATTACCCATAGGGCCACCTCCGCCTCCTCCACCACGATTGCGATTTTGGTTGTGGTTCATATTTTGATTCTGCTGATTTTGGTTCTGTTGATTTTGTTGCTGATTCCTTTGTTGGTTTTGAGGTTGTTGTTGTGGCTGTTGCTGCTGGGCCTGCTGTTGTTGCTGTTGCTGTGGTGGTTGTTGTTGAGGTCCTGGACCAACATCCTTTTTAATTGCTGTCTGATTGCCCTGATTGCCATCACCTATCGACTTCACATCTTGTTGTTGTTTTTGTTGATTTTGCTGATTTTGTTTGTTCTGGTTCTGCTGAAAATATTTTTGTCAAGATTTTCCATTGTTGAAATACTAGAAACTAAAACTGGAAATTTGGAATCATAGATATACATATATATTTTTTTATAAGTTCCAAATTTTTTTCATTGAACGCAACTGTACTTATAATTTTATTTTCCCTAGTTACATTTCTTTACAATTTAGTTCAAACGTTCATTGAACTCTTGTTTGACAATGTGACATATAATAATAACTAAATTTTCACCGGCAAATGAATGTTTCAGGGTAATATATATATAATCAAATATATTGAAACTTGGTAAAAAAAAAAAAATAATAATAATAATAATAATAATAATTAGAATTAATTTTATAATAAACTTTAAAAGTATTACAGATGTGTGCTTGTAAAGAGTAATATTTTTATGACGTTGGCAATTCGATTTCTTGAAGACGAACTACCAATACCTTCGGTTCACGAAGAGCGTACAACGGTTGGCCGCCATTTTGCATTCGCCATTTTGAGAAAATTTCTGGTATTGATTTTATAATTGTGTAGGACATTTATGCATGAACATTTAGGGCTTTTCTTACATAATGAATTAATATTGAATAAATTTCTAATAATATAATACCTAATATCTAAATAAGGTTAAATACCTGATTCTGATTTTGAGAGTTCCCTTGGTTCTGATTCTGGTTACCACGATTCTGATTTTGTTGGTTCCGATTATTGCGATTACCAAAACCTCGATTCTGATTTCCGAAATTCTTATTTTGATTTCCACCACCTTGGTTTTGATTTGGACCATTTTGGTTAAAACGTGGTTTCTTCTCCGCTGGTGCTCCATCAGCACCGTCATTTTGCTTTTGCTGCTGAGCATTCACGGGTTTTTTATTGCCTTGTGGGATGTTCTTTTGAGCCCTCTGTGGCAACGGGGCACCACCATTTACTCCTTCAACTTTTAAACCACCATCCATTTTGTCTATAATATCTTTTCACCTTATACACAAACACACAATTTTCTCAGTTATGTATCCTATAGATTTCTTTCACTAATAAAACCAGAAATCCGAAACTAGAAACACATCCGTACAGCTCGAACACCGGAAAAAGAATGAGGAAAATCTGAGACAAGAACTGACGAAAATGGCGTTAGCAATTCATGGTTGTATTTTGAGGCAGAGTTGCATTTTATACTAAAATAGTGGTACACGAAACGAAACAGTATTAAGTTCTAAAACATAATGTGGGGTATACACATGCAAATATAAACATTGAAAAAATTTTATGAATTATCAGTTTACTGTACTAATAACAATTCTTAATTTATTGTAGTAGAACTTTGTATTTACTTCGGCTCGGTTTTAGAACAGCATCTCTTGAATTCGGTGTTATGTGAAATGGGTATGGCGAGATGAGAAAAACTTAATTCTTTAAAATATTTAAACAATCTGGAGAACATCCACCTATACCCATTTTAATCCCGAATTCGGAAAAGGCTTTCCTAAAATTTCCTTCCTTGGTGTCAATTTAAATTAATTCTTTTTGATAGAGCTGCAAAGTAGATGACAACCACCTTGAACTTTACCATTCAAAACGGAGATTAGATAACCGTTACAACAAAAACAACTGTTCCAGGACATGGTAATATTCTTGGTAACTGTGAAGCAGATGAACTAGACAGTGCAAGCATCACTCTACAATAAGACTCCGTGAAAGAGGGAAATTGTTGTAGATATAGCTGAGTCTCTGTGGAGTCAATTCCTAACTTGCTCAATATGTAGGCAAACGTGACATGATTGGAATGTGGCTCGCTCATGCGGACTATTTAAATGACTGCTGTAGAAAGTGTGTAGAGGTAGAAGAAGAAGAGACTATAAATCATATTTTATGTGAATGCAAGATTTTGTACAGGAATACCATTGGTCAAAGGTTTTGTTTAAGATGTCTCGAAGGTTGCACAAATGTAACTTCTATCCACTCTATCTAACTACAACAACAACAACGTCATCAAAAAAATGGATATTTAAGCATTTTTATAGTAATTATATATAAGGATTTTTTTTATATATGTACACATGTATATAACATCTTTGATTTGAACCCGAGCTTTCCATAACTGACTACTAAAAATTTTGGCCCATTTCCCTAATAGGTGCTTCAAACATATATAAATATGTAAATTAGTATTCATATTATTGGAACTAAGCACCATTTGTAACCTTTAGGTATACATACATATGTACATATATGTACATATTTCTGACAAATCAAATAATGAATTCTAAGAAAATTTTAAAAACATGCATAAAGCTGGCACAGCGCTTTGAGCTTTTCATTTAAAATTGCAAACAAAAAGTTTCAGAAACTGAGTTGCTATTGGAACCTGCACATTGGTGTCAGTAGAAGGATTTTAAGCAATAGCGGTGTAAAAGGGTATACCAGATATTTATGTAAGTATACATATATAGACATGTACAAGACAATAAGAAATTGATTACGTTACTGTTTCTCGAGGACAATAATTGTAATTAGAAAAACTTGAATCAAGGCCAACTGCTTGATTTAAATATTATTCACATATTATTATTCAAATATTATTCACATACATATTCCATAACAAAAAGTGGTATTTAAAGATACTTATCAAAATTTTAATCGGCAAGTTTATATGGCAGCTATATGTATGCAATAGTGATCCGATTTAAAAAAATTATTCGGAGGTTGTGGCGCTGTCTTGAATAATCGTTTTTTCTAATCAAAAAGTTGGTCAAATAAGGACTACAATCGTATGGCAGCTACATGATATAGTGGTCCCATATCATCGGTTCCGTCAAATGAAATTTTAGAACGATATCTCAAAAACTGAGAGACTGAGTTGTTAAAGGAGCAGGAAACATTCCTGAAGTTATTTGGCCGGTTAAAAATCTGGGCCAGTTCGTCACTCAGATCAGTTATGTATATACTTTATGGGGTCTCTGGCATAACTTAATATACCCTGAACAAGTATATATTAAATAAACGTCTGATACCCTAGCTTGTCTATTAAGAAAATTCTTTTCCGCTACTAATAAAACTGCAAAATTTTTAGCTGCCCTAGTGATTTTCTACCTAATTTAAGCTTCATCAACTGAGTTTTTGTAAACTTCCAATTAAAAATGCAACACATCTTTATATAAAAAAATCAAGTGTCAAGTCCTAAACTACTGAACCGATTTTAGTAAAATTTAGCACATTGTATCCAGTTGGGGCCAATTTAGAAGATAAGATGGTGAAAAATATTCATAAATAAAAAATATAGTGAAAGCTCTATTAAGCGAACCAACTCTATTAACTGGAGAGAAGGACTGGTAACCAGACATTGAGAAAGCAGAATTAAATTTGTTATATTTTCCAATACAATTTGTTTGTATATTCAATATTATATTCATATTCAAAATTAAATCTCAACTACAATCCTTTGGATTATTCGCCTTTATTCGTCAATAAAATGTTCACTTTATTGAATAGTTTGACATGAAGTATGGTATAAAATGTATACCAGCAACGCGTGGCCGGACCCACTAGTATGTATGTATAGTAAAATTCAACATTTTTCAGATTCTGCTGATAAACAATTCAAACTCACACGCAAACAATATCAGATAGATTAAAAATGAAGATAAGTGCAGCGCTCATACTGTCACTCAGTATAATTTCCATAAGATATCATAGCACAATGAGCAGTAGCTGGGAACGCATTCGTCTCCGTGTCGAGACCAAAGAGGTGCATATTTGAAATAATTACACTTATTGATTCTTAAACTTAAAATTATCTTATGTATGCTTTTAAGGGTTTCGAGCCGGTTAGCAATAATAGCGTAAGCGCTGATGTGCGCACTATATCCGCTCATATATTGGACACCACAGTGGGTCAGGCTGCAGCAAATGTCAATATTACCGTTTACCGTCTAGAGGGCGAAAATACTTGGCAAAAACTAAGTGAAGCAACCACCAATCAAGATGGTCGTGTGAACCAATTAGTGCCCGCAACGAGTTATAAATCCGGCATCTATAAGTTACATTTCGATGTGAAACCATATCACACTGAACGTGGCATTAACAGTTTTTATCCCTTTATTGAAATAGTAGTGCTCTGTGAACATGGTCAGCGTTATCATATTCCATTGCTATTGAATCCTTATGGCTATACGACTTACAGAGGTACTTGAATGGAAGTATTAAAAAATAAATGGAACATTTTTTTAAGAAACCTATCATTTTCTCTATTTAATCATTCTTCAATATTTAGGATATACCATATATTTTATATATATGTACATACATCGTTAAGTACACGATCACATACTTATGAACGCAAAACAGGTCATCATGAGCAAATATTTTGTGTTGTTTAAGATTACGTTATCTGTTGTCGTGATTTTGATCAGTGTGCCTGCTTTCTTCTCAGAGATAGACGAATAATTTATACTAACAAGAAAATATTTTATATTTTTACAGACTAGCAATGTAAAAAATAGAAAGCATTAACTTCGCCTACACCGAAGATATAAAACCCTTCACAGGTGATTTTTTTATAGCATAAAAGAGTATAAAAATATCTCTTTCACTATTTTGATCGGTCAGTTTTTATGGAGCGATATGCTGAAGTGGGCCGATCTGAACAATGTGTTCGAATGAATAGCTTATATACTAATCTATGCCAAAATTAGTGAAAATATCTTGTCAAATGAATTATTTAAAACTTTTTTTTATCTATAAACTTTAAAGGGTCTCCGCCGTTTCCTTATGGATGTTGCAAAATTAATATACCCTCTCCGGAGTATAAAAACTTAAATATTCGGAGCAAAAATCTGAATGAAGAAATCAAGGCTAACTGTTTGAGAAGGTGCAATTTTGTGTTAACTGCAAAGGAAACATGGTCTTACCTATTATCTTTCTGGCAGAAAGTTACTGTAGTCACATGCACTGCTGTCGCTTGGGTATCCTATATAATTTTTTGAGATTGATTTTCAGAAAAAATTTGTTCAATAGAAGTGCTAAGCCGTTCGAAGAATACTGCAAATAGGTTGTATTTACGACAATTATAGGAAGAAAAGGACATAGCTGGTGATGAGGTGTTATTTGTAGAAAAAAACCTGTAAAAATTTGGTTATTTTCATAATAAATATTTCAGTGTTTGTATAATACGACACTTACCACTTACATTTTTTTTCAAATATTTTAGATGTTAAAATGGCATTTGTCAAAGTCGTGTTTTTCGTATTTCATTTGCTTTCTGCTTTATTTTGTTATAAGCAATAATGATAAATTTCTTTAATATTTAAAATTCCTAATAGTTAATACATACATACAATCAATTGTGTTCAATATAGTGGGAGGGAGGGGCAAAGTTAATTTAAACATAACCATTTTTCTTTAAATATTCCCTTACAAATAATCAAATATTGTAAATTTCACATTTATTAGTAAGTAAAAGCACGCAGCTTCTAGTTGCTTGTTTTCCTTTAAACAATTACACGATCAATGTGTTTGTCAATATTGTGTGTTTGTGTGTATATATATACTATATATATATATAATATGCATATATATAATTTTTGGTTTATGATTTTACTATTTTTCATTTCGATTACAATTTTTTATTTTTGCTTTTAATTTATTACTTTTGCTATAACTTGTTTTTCTGCGTTTTTTCTTTTGTTGTAATAGACTCGTAACAAGAAGTAATGAAAGTGAATATTTTGTACTAAATCAAATAACGCATGTGGAAAACAAAAAAAGTAAATTTCAATTCATTATTTAGTGCAAGGTTTTAAAGTTTTCCAATAATGTTTAGTTCATTTTAACGTTGTCTCTAAAATAGTTCAGCATTTAGCTGTAATCATTAATTTTTAAAGGTACACATATACATATAAAGTCAAGTGTCTTAATTCAATAAATTTTGAAATCACATAAATAATGTAATTTATAAACTAAACTTTTGTTGCAAAAACACTTCTCACCGCATTTGTTGTTTACGATTTAACTTTTCTTCAATAATTAAGCGAAAAGTTAGATTAATTGAAAATAAATTCTTATGTAAAATTGTATTTTGAGAATTACTATAAAATACATATACGATGGTCAAACATGTACATACCTGAACACTGTATAGTTAAAGTTAAAAAAAGTCAACGAATACAAATTCAAAAAATAATACAAGCACGCGGCGTTAAGCAATATAATCCACACATGTCTAGGCACGATAGCAACAAAGTTGCCGACAGTCTGGCAGCACAGTCTCTCTCGCGTTCGTCACTGTCCGTAGTGTGATGTAGTAGCACAACATTCGCTGCTAAACTTACATAATATCAGATTTAACAGCATTTTATGTAGTTAGATGTGTCTCTTATGTAAATAATGATCATTAAAATTCAATTTCTGATGCGAAATAAAATTAAATGATGCACTATATAGGCTTTAGCTCCTGTTTATTAATTTGCAACGCTGGCTGCAATATTTTTGTTCGCTGTCATCAATATGTGCGACATGCTGCTGCTCTCGGCCGCTGCAACGGCCACGGTAGCGCTTGCAGTCGCTGCTGCCGCTGCTGCATTCTGTCTTTGTTGCTGCTGCTGTTGTAGCGCGTCTGCTGCAGCGGATGTTATGGGTATTGGTGCCATCATCCGTGTACTTGAGGCAGGTGTATTTGCAGTGGCAACAGCGATGCCGTGTACTGCAATTGGCTGATGCAAGTTAGTCAATGCTCCATTTGTTATTGTAGTTGCTGCGGCTACATTATGCCGTGTTTTGGGTTGCTGATGCTGCCGTTGCTGCTGCTGTTGTTGTTGTAACACTGTAGCCGTTATGGTGCTGGACGCAGGTGTAGTTGTGACTGCCGTTGCATTGGTGATTGCAGACATCGCCAATTTGGGCGAAATAGTTGAGGCTCCTCCAGTCGTCCAAGCAGCAATAGCCGTTGTGCTGGTGGTTGTGGCTGTATAATTTGGCATATTTGTTGCTATGATTGCGTTGCTTTGTTGCTGCGTGGAAATTGAAGAATAATTTAACTATTAACGATATTTACACATATTTGGTTATTACAAAAAGTTTCGGACTTTGCGATCACGAAACTTTTTAATTCCAAAAAAATGAATGCACTTATGTAAGTTTGTGTACGCATTGATTACTTAATGAAATAGTCATTTGATGTCAATATTTATAAACAAAAGAGTATTGTCTTTGTTCAAATTTGACTTGAATTTATTCAAAATTCAAAAATAAAATTTGCTTTCCTAAATGAGTACCACCTTTTTTTTGGTCTAGACTCGTACGACGCAGTTACCCAACATTCATCAAACGCATTATTACTGATAAGAAGACGTGGGTTTATGAATATGAAGTTAAAACTGTCCAACAATCTAGTGCAAGGAGATCTAAAAATGAGCATCGTCTTCGTAAACTTCACAAATTTCGTTGGTGGCTTGTGTGGAATTCTTCCCTTTTTATACAAAAATTTCACAATATAGCGAATTTCTTCATTATTTTTACTCATTTTTAAACGACTGTAACTTTTTTTCAACTTCCCCGAATTTTAATTTGCAGCTTAAAATCTCACCTTTCTAACACTAAATGGTAAAACACAATGTGATTGGTAGCACTAGCATCTATTTACCAAATACGAAAAGACTTTTCCGACTACCCAATATTTTACAATGATCCATATAATTTGAAGAGTTTCGTGGTATATAGTATTTTTTCAAAAGAGAAGTCATCATACTATATACCGATCGACAAACAAAATCTCCGATTAATTTAAGGTTGCTAAATCATAAAAATCAAATCAGTCTAAATAGTAATACTTAATGCAAATAGAGTTAAATAAGGGAAAACCACGCCCCGTTAACATCAAGCATTCTTTCCATTTTGTCACTAATGAAATAGAATAACTGAAACTTTCGAGCTAAGCTATTATTTGAATCGATTTGTTTTGCAAATAGATTTAGTTTTCAGCAAAAGTACTCAATATAATGATTCTTACTTATTGTAGCATGTTTAATATTTTATAAAATGCGTCCTTCACCTAGTTCTTATTCACTCAAGTGTTCCTTAATAAGTGACTAAAGACTTGCTTTTATATCTTATTTTTGAAAAGAAGATACATATATCATGAATATTATCCTCCGAAATTCATTTTCACTTATACTTAAAAAATTATTTGTTATAGATTTTTCCTAGCTATATACCTGTGCTAATATAAAATGTCTTACGAAAAACTAGTAAATTAACTTCGAAAATTTACCTACCAAAATTAAGTCTCGTTCCTCTCAATGTCTTATTCGATGATTTCATTTTACTTAATATGTAATATGTATGTAGGTGAACCAAATTTTCTCAATTAATGTGTATAGTGTTTACCTCTATTCTCGTTGTTACGGCAAGATAGCAGGGTCCACACAATCTTACGGGTTTAAAAAGCTTTGCATCCGGTAGCGGTGCCCAAAACTCAGAACAGTCGGCACAAAATATTTGCCCACACGAGCTAAACAGAGAAAATAACAAATAAATGTAGATCATATACGGTAAACACAAAGCTTTTTGAAAGGTACACAAAAATAATAATACAAATTATACAAAAAAAAAACCCAAAAACATCTTAACTAGAAAAATAATGAATTGAAAATCAACAAAAAATAAATAAAAAATTATGAACTGCAAACCAAGGCATAATGGACACTACTGATTCATGAACAAAGTGAAATTGTCTCTGGTGTTAATCTTTAGTAATCTTTGAACAGATTTTTTATTCATGTGTCTCTAAGAACTTAATTTTGTTAACAAAATATTTTAACAATACAATTCGATTTAGTAAGTTTATATAAATTTGAAAAACGTTAAGAATTTAAAACAATGAGTTAACTATTGCTTAACATCATATAATGAAAGTAAAAAAATATGTATGTACGTCTTGTATTTAATTTATAATTAGATAATTTGTTATTAACAAAAGCATAATATCGAAAACAAATGATGCCTTCAATTGAATAATTAATGATGATGGATGAGGTAGCATTAAGATTATATTTTATATTATTAATGTATATGAGTCAAAAATCAAACATAAAATAACATAGCAATCATAAAAAAATAGATATAAGTATAATAGTGAAGATTTTGAAAAGAAAAGAAATTAAAAGTGTGTTATATTAATTATTTTATTTATCACACCGGCAATGATGCTTTCTGCGGCCTATCCAGAATTCGACTTGACAGCTGGTGCAGCGTTTCACAGCGTGGTCTGGTACCCAGAGGGCACTTGTGGTGTTCGATTGTTGTATGGAGGAACTAGCGCTAGATGATGGAGCGCTGCGATCTTCCACAGCCTCCCATGAGCATATTGAAGCATTCTCTAAATTATCGGCCGCTGAACACTGTAAAGCAGATAAATTAAACTTTTCATTCTTCAAATTATACTTTGTGGTAAACGTCACGTGATTTGAACAACAATTAAAACGAGAAAACGAGTTGAACATTGACGAAAATTTAATCAGTTTGCAGTAGACATGCGATTAGCCAATTTGTTCTTTATATTTTTTTTTATCGCAAAAAGGTTAGGCGGAATAAACGCACCAAGTGCATATTTGTTATGAGGTTTTGCGAGGTACATATTTGCTAAAGCAAACAGCAGCAACAACAGCAAGTTAGTATAGAAGCAGCGCAGCAATCAAAGGAGTGAAAAAGTGCAACGCGCACAAAGCAAACAAAAGCAGCATTCGTTGGAACAGCACAAAGAACAAACGATTACAAATTGACATATCGATATGCATGTATACATACATATGTATGTGTTACACACCAAGAGTTTTAATTAAAATTAAATTATGTTGAGAACAAATTATCTAGTTCTCGAGGTTAAAATAGTTTTCACGGTGTGAAAACCAAAGAAATTTGATTCAATCAATTTTATTCGAACTGTTTAGATTATTTTATTACATGTTTTCTAGCACTAAGAGCTTTTTATAACCAAATTGGCAAATAATTTTTTAGTTTTCGAAAGTAAAGTATGACTCGGGGTATCAAAATTGGGAAGATCACTTAATTTTGTTCTTCATTTTGAATAATGATTTTTCTTATAAAATGTTTGTAAAAAAATTAAATTAGGCATACAACTATAAAATGTAAAGGAAGGCAATTAAAGTAATTTTGACTTTTAATGTAAGACATTAATTTGGTAAGAAAAATAAGTAGCTATAATCCCCTTATTCAGAAGGTATATGAGCAATACTTTCGACAGACTTTTACATACGACTCTTACATACGTCCCTGAAGTTTAAGATTTTGACATTTTGTATAGTATATTTTTTTATGTTTTGCATTACACTTTTTATCTCCAAAGCAAATATACTTCCAACTTTGAAAATGGGATATTATAATACTAAATTTAGCGCTCTACAAAAAAGTGTTTCATGGGTTTACGGGTTTCAAAAAATTTTCTTATTAAATATTACAACACCTCTAGAATATTGTCCTAAATTTTCAAGATGATCCGAACAATTGATTCGGATCTACAGCCTTGAGAACTTGTGCGCTCGGGGCTAGCTCAAATCTTTAAACGCATTTTTCTCAAAACTATGTTTTTGAAGTCGGTTGGCAAGATTTCTAGAGAACTACTCCACCGAAGTTCATAAAATTTTACACAGGTCTTTGAGATACAATTCTTGAAGACTTTTTTTCGATTAGAACTTTTTTTTTTTTAAATATCTAGAAATTATCACTGAAGTTATCATTTTTCTGTAAAATGTCTGCCAAAAATCCAATTTTCCGCTTTTTTCCTTCGTCCAAATTATAAGTTAAGGTTTTAACTGAAACACGTATTTTATCACTTTAGGTGATTTAGGAGTTATCCTGCCAACGTGGGCTCATTTTTTTTCCAAGGAGTCACCGGAAATGGTGCAGTAATGGCCGAGTTTAAAATATTTTTTTCTAAAAATTTCTTTGTTCATATATCATTTTTTATATGAGAAAAAAATTGTTGAAAAAAGGCTGTTTTTTACCCGAGGAAACCCATGTTAAGAGTTATCCGCAGTTATAATTATGAATCAAATGTACTGTATTCATACCGTCCACCATGTGTTATAAGTGACATATAATTTATGATTCACGTGTATGAATGCTCAGGTAGTTTTTTTTAGTGAAAAAATCATTCAAAACTTTTTTATAAAGCGGTAAATTAATTATAATAATTTTTCTCCAAAGTTGTAGGTTTACTTGTTTGATGCAAAATATCAAAATATCCCATGTTTAATACATGGGAATAGAAACTTTATTTAGACAAGACTTTAAATAGAAAATAAGAAGCTTTTTTGTGTTGGACATTTTTTTAGGACAAACATTGAAGCTTCAAAGGGTGTTTGCAAATACAAAAATAATAAATTTTGGAAATAACGAAAACCCTAATGTGCATATATCGCGTAATACATGTTTAGAATACAAACATACCGATATGTTGCCATAAGCATTTTTCCAGAGAATGTTTATAATAAAGACCTCGCCAATATTAATGAACAGATTTCAGCAACATTGGTGGTACACAGTTAACTTTATTGTCAGATCCATTCCTGATTGTCACGAATTATTTATTTATTTAATTAATAATCGAAAATTATTTGAAATTTATTCGAAAGTTGTTCTAAAATATCGAAACTATTGAAATCTGAAAAATGTTCGTTTTTTCTTGTTAAATTTCCAGACTAGAATACCCACTTAAAATGTTGCTGTAATCTATTACATAATATATGCGTCTTCTCTACTCCGAAAATGGTCGGTATTCACCGTTAAACATACAGTAAGCACTTAAACAATGTAATGAGCGAATGAAAACCGAAGACAAGACTAACCGTTAATAAAGCAATATTGCTATCAGCATAATCAGAATTACAATGACGTCTGAGCAACGTCATGGTGATATCGTTATCGTCGTTAATCTGTATTTTATCATCTTTTTTATAGCAAAGGCTACAACTGAAACTATGATAACGCTTACGTTGGTGGTGACTATTTTGGCAAAGGCAATGGCAATTATGAAAACGATGAGGAAATCGATCACGATAATCAACCGCAGTGTGACAACGAGGTCGTGGTTGCTTTTGCAGTGGCTGTTGTTGTTGTTGTCGATATTGCTGCTGTTGCAATAGTAATTTACATTTTGTACACGATCTCGCATTCCAGCCTTGGCACTTAGTACAATCACGTATTCTACTTCGGCTAACTAAGAGTTCGTCTACCTTAATTGAATAGACATATGTACATACATCAATAGGACTGTGTACTAATGTAAATAAGGTAGATTGTCAACCAAAAACATATACATATGTAGATAAATGGTAAGCTAAGGAATATTATAATCAAAACGGTAAATTCTAAAGTTGTAAAAAATCAAATTTAGCAAATAAAAAGAATAAAACAATTAAAAAATAATAAATAAGATAAATATTAAAAAATAATTTAACCAACAATTAAAAAATAATCGAAATAAAAAATAATAATTAACAGTCGAAAGAAAGAGACTTCTAAAAGTAAATTCAGTTTCTCCTTAGACTTTCAACTTAATATCACTAAACAAATTTTTTAAATATCGAAATTATTTCTTATATAGTACGAATAATGCCACTGAATTTAGCAATTTTGTAAATGCGAAAAATTGTGGAAATAATGTTTTCTGTTAAGCTAAATATAAATTGTGATGTTCTGATGCATAATTTTCCTTTCCTTAAAAAATGAATAACAAAATTTCACCTTTTTCAATCAAATAAAATCCATGCTCTTCTCACTGTCACTTTTTATCATCATCATCCTACAGTTTGTTGCGCAGTGTAAAAGTATTATGAGTAATTCAATGTTGACTTTAGTTTCTTACCTGTTCTTCGTTCTTATCACTATTTTGAGCGGCATTGCAATTTGGACATCTTTTCCTTCGTAGCTCAATTTCCATATCATGTATTTCTTGCAATAGAATATCCTCTCGTAACTAAATGAAAAGCAAATCTTTCACTATAACAAATATCTTTCTATAAGACTACCAATCACTAGCTTCACTTACCATATGTTCTTGCACAATTTGATGTAGACGCATATTTTGTTCGCTCAACGCATGCGCCAAACCGTCAGGGCAGGAATATAACAGATGAGGTCGTTCCTGACGGGGAGGCGGTGACAACGGTAAGGAGCGTATACCAGGCCTACGGCTACCCGTAAAGAAATAACGTACGCTACAAAATAAGTCAAAGAGTATATAGTATGATAAAATAAATAAATAATATAGTCATCCGAAATCTCACCTTCCGTCTGGTTGCCGCATGTGAAATCCATCATATTGTCGATTTGAATTTGAAGGGCGTCGACGGCGTTGTTGTCCGTTTTCCTCACCACTAGCGCCATTACCATTGGCTCTGCTAGCATTATCACCACTACCACTGGCACCACCATTGCTACCATTATCATCACCACGACCGGCACCATCACCAGCACTACCACCGGCACCACCAGTACTGGAACCACCACTGCCGCCACTACCTGCACTACCAGTGGCACCACTACCACCGGCCCCACCACTATTTTGTCTACCGCCTTCAGCGCCTCTACCATTCCAAAAATTTTCACTTCTACTGTTTTGGCCACTTGCACGACTAGTACTTGGCTTTTCATCAGAGCCTGTTGGGGACGTTGGTAAGGACGAGCCATTATTCGAGATAGCCTCACACTTGCCACTCACAGATATTTGCAATTTTCGATGTTCTGGCAAAATCATGATGCTTTCATTCATGACATCAGTTGAATTTGCTTGCGCGCCTGTATTAGCAATACACGGTTCTACATCTATTTCAGCAATATCATTTGCGCTTTGATCTGTGGCTGTTGTCATTGTTGTTGCGATGCTGTTATTGCTATTACTGTTCGTATTATTCATGTTTGTATTAAAATTATTGAGTGAAGACGATGTTGACGAAACGGAGGCATTACTAGATGAATTTGACAAGATATTTGCACGATTCGAGCTACCGTTTGTGCAATGAACATTTGGCATAATACTGTTACTAACGCCGTTGGCGGGACGTCTGTTTTCATTGTTGCCATTACCAGTTGAAGAATTTTGTCGCTGATTATAGAAGACGTAATGACAACCACAATCAAATATTAATAGAAACAGTTTAACGATAATTTACCAATAAATTACCTCTTGTTTTAAAAGAACATACGGAGAACTTAAGCCAAGCTCTTCTTTGTCCGCCGATGTAGACAGTTTTTCAGGTGTATGAAATCCATCTGTAACATCGACTCCCACTTTTGGAGGCGTGGATGGTAGTTCATCCCCATTAGTACTTGGTCTTCTTTCGATTGGTACTAAAGTATCTGTGCTGGTGCTGACAGCGCCATGCCAATGTCTGCCCAATGCTTCATCCATATTGTGGCTTGCATCTGAAAAAGAGTTCACAAAATTTCCATATTATTTTTTTTTCTTACTTTCTTACTTTTTTAACTGAATATTTCATTCAACATTTTAAAAAGAAATGCAATTAAAAAAATGATTTTTTTAAACAGGAAGTGCATTTCCTTCAATGTTCAAAAGTTTATAACATTATAATTTTACTCACCACTCAGTTCTACGCTTATCAAAAGATCCTCGTTTGTATTTGATTTAAATTTTTTTTCGCCGCCTCCCGAATCACTTATATCCTTGCTACTGTGGGCAGCATTTGTATTGCCATTTTGGTGCTCGATACCGTTAGCCTTAGGCTTAATGTCATTTGAATTATCATTTTTTTCATTGTGTCTTGGGAGCTCATTTTTATTTAAAGCTGAAAGTTGACTGCTCTTGTAGTCTATAGTCACTACAGTATTCGCAATAGGTTCATTCAATTCTCTGGGCTGCGTATAACTAGTTTGTGGGTCCTCTGTAGTGTTTGCGGCATCCACAAAGCTATCTTCATCGCGATTATTTGGCTGGATGGTGAGATTCTCAATTCCCTGCATCATTTCAACAACATTATCGGGCAAATCTTCACGTTCGGATTGTGTATCGGCGTTGGAGTTGTTTTCAGAATTTGTAGCCATTGTTAAACTATAAAAAAGTTAAAACAATTTTAACGTTGGAAACAAATTATTACAGGGAAGAATTATTATTTAACTAAGTAATTATTTATTGAATCTGCTTACATAATTTAAATAACAACAAGTTTGAAAATCTTAATAACTAATGAATTACTTCTTTAATCTATTAATAGAAGTGGACGATAGATAGAAAGTTGCTCATCAAAACACTGGCAAATTCCATCTCTGAAGACGTGATCGGCTAGCTGCACAGGATAAGATTTTCTGTAGAATATTAGGATGATTTTACATTTAATGGCTACTAGTAGCGCAGGCAGAACTAAATAATTGTATACCATGCTTCCATATTAGATTTATGACTGAATTTTATAAAAGGACCACAAACAAATCATAGGTTTGAGTTTTTACCCAATTTATACTAGCGGTTTTAAGTTTTAACTATCGTATGTTTGCAGAAATGTGGCACTTCCAAGTCAAACGTATATCTAGGTGAATGCTACGGTATTTAACTTCGTATGTTTGACGGATCACTACGTTGTTTAATTTCAGTGTTTGGCCTTTAGAGTGAATGTGACATGTTTACACTTTTGCTCGGTCAATTTTTTGTAATGACGGCAGCGTTAAGTTTTTTCCCGGTGCGACTTTTTCTTTTTTTGTTTTTTTTTTTTTTTTTTTTTTNTTTTTTTTTGAAAAATATCCAAAGTTTAGAATGGCATTGAAAAGTTGAGATAAGAAATTAAAAGCAATACTTAGTAACTCTATTAACATTTGTAGTATGTAGTCGTAGTCAAGGGACTTCTTTTCATTCAATGTTTTTGCTATAACTTTATCTCAGAACAAGTTGTACACACTGTATGGTAAGACAAAGATGGGATTGATATTGTTGAATGCCCTGTGCGGTTGAAATACTTCGCAAATATTATCTGCAAAACAGTTTGCATGTTCCTCTTAAGAAGAGGCCCAAGCACCGTTTGTTGGCCTGAGCGGTCTGTCAATTTCTACTGGTGGCTTAAAGTTTAAAAAATACACCTTTTTAAGTGCGCTTCTTCTAAACTCTTCTTCCTCAGCAATTTTTAATTTCAATTTAGATGATGAGATCGATTATTCTGTCTCGGCGCAGGCTTCGTTTTTCGGTTAGAAGACGTTCAATTAGGCTGTTAGTGGTTCGTATTGTACTTCGGAGACAACTTCGGAGACGACTGTTCCTACAGTAGCCACTGTTGATAGCAAACAGTTGAATAAGTTAATATTGCCCTCCGTATCCATTTCACATAAAACTTTACTTTCCTCTTGCATGTGGGTGCTAAGATATTTCAAGACTAAGATAGTACAAGACTCGGGCCAATGTGTTCTGGGCGTTTCACAACAACATTTGATCATGACTGAGGAATGATCGGAAGATAAGTCGGAGTCGACTACCGATTGGTTATTCAAGATTAAAGACGGAAACATTAATATTTCTTAAGGTTACATTTGATATTTGAGTTTAAAGGCATACTACTTGTTTTACTTATTCTCAGAAATTTAAATTTGTGCAAGAAGACCGGCAAGTAGTAGCACCAAAGAAATTTGTGTCAACAGAACACAAAAAAGACATCGCTCAGTTTTGTCATAAACGGTGGCATATTTTTATGTACTCAAAAAACCCCCCATTTCGAAAGCCAAGCCCAAATTGATGATATGTTAGGGAAGTTTAATTAGGTACACTTACTTCGGTTCCACAGTCATGTTTGGATCGCTGGAACGTCGTGAGATGCCACTCTGCATTATGTTAGCTGACACTAAATCGCCGTACGAACGCGTCTTAGTCATAGGAGCTATAAATATGATTCATACATTCTTAGTTGTACGTTACTACAAATTATTAGTAATAAACTTACTTGTCGTTCCCTGCAAATTTTCGTTGCTATTATTTACGAATTCAACGCTATTTTGATTTCCCAAACTTCCTAAATAAACTTCAGTCCATAAATGCAGATCTCGTACATTGTGCGCTGGCCAAATAACCTGAGAAAAAAGAGAAATAGTTTCATTAACCAACATTTGATTATTCGTATATTCAGAAATAAGCTTACCGTATCTTTATTTGGTAGATAAAGTGGACTTTTATACATCGGTCCGGATAGGAAAGGCCATACTGAGTAAGTACGCTCAAACACCGACTTTTCGCAACGCTCCTTGTACGTGTTACATAGGAAGGTGCCGAAAAGACATGAATGTGAATGTTGTGCTAATTTGATCTGTTGTGAGAAAATGAATACGTTAGTCAATAAATTAATAAAGTAAAATTGTTGTTATGCAAAAATTTACCAAGTAAGCCATGTTGAATTCAAAACTGCAAGGAAATTGTTTGTGTATTTGATGTACCAAATCTAACCACTGCAGGAAAACTGGACAACGTTCATTCAGCTCATCCGAACCAGGACCATGGCCACAACGATCTGAGAATTTATGGCCAAAACTTAACCATTCACGTTCGACTAATACGCGGAAACCCTAAAATATATATAGAATATATATATATTCATTGTAATAGTCACTATTTTCTTTTTACTGGCTTAATTACCTCTACAGTGCGGTAATACGGATCCAAGCACAATTGTGCTGTGGCCACAATTTGTGGCGTGCGATCCCAACCATCCGAACAGTGCACCAGCACTGGCCGCCCCTTCTTCTCAATAGCATGACAAACAGTTATGGTAGCGGCCAATAGCCCAGAGAGATGCTGCAACCAAAATGTTTTCTCGAGCGAGCCTAGCCAACTGCCAAAAAAACATAAATAAATAAATATAAAATGCTCATTTAATACGAAAATTTCATCGATACTTACTTTTGACTATCTGCTGGCGAAGCACAGAGTTGTCTTAACGCTTGAAAGCTCCTACGTATAACATGTATGTTACCCAGATTCATGAACTCGATTTCAGCCGACGGATAATATTCAATGCATTCGCAACCACCACCACGTGCACGATTCGTTACCGCGGAAGCATAGCTGCGCGCATCAACAATCAGGACTTTCTAAAACCGAAATCGAGACAAGGATACATTGGAAAGTTTTTAAACAATTTGTTGAATGCGCAAACCTGCACTTCATCCATCGTGACTTCCTCATGACTGCCGTCAGTGCTTGAGGGCGTACTCTCACTTGGTGTCATTCTTCGTCCCGTCGTGTTGATAGACTGACTTTGGCGACGCATTTGTTCACCTCGATCGAATGCACACGCCTCACTCAAAGCTTTGAGTAATTGTTCGTCTGTGTTATTACGCCAACCGAACCAACCCACTTCGGGTTGACTGCAACGTGCAATCACTGCACCGGATTTTTTGTGACGCCACACAACGGCTGGCAATCGGCGCGATCCACGGAATTTCGCCACTTCGTAAAGCATGTCATCCGAAATGCAGGCCGGCACCAGTAATCGCTGCGGGTATGACGGACATAATTTGAATTCTTCATTCGTTTTGGAAATACGCCACGTTCCGTTCAAATCGAAGCCAAGTCGTACGACTTCGCTCATAAAATCATCGTCTGCACGTTTAGCGCGCTGTAAGCGTTCCAGGTACTCGGGTGAATTATAAGCTTCGCTTTGCATATTTATTGCATCACTCATGTACGAGTGGAAGGGAAATGCGAATAGCGATTCTAAAGTTTCTGGCACGCCGACGCATAACTGAATGCGTCGCAGCCATTCGGCGCACTGTTCAGCTGTTTCAAAGGAACATTTAACGGTGCTAGCGTCCTTGCAATTGATGATTAGATGAAACAGGTCACGTATCTGTAAGCCTTCGATTAACCCTAGTGGCACGGATGTCTCCGAGTTTGTAGAGTTTTTAAGTATAAATATACGGTATGTTGAGAGCGATAAAATGCCATCATCAGTACGTCCTAGATATAAGACGAATTCCCCTGCAACTATAGGTTTATACAAAAATTTAAAGTTAGATTTTTATTTTAGAAAATTTGTAATAAAATTAATTTTATTGTACTTACGTTCCTGATAGGGTACTTCCAATTCTGCATCTTCTTTTTCCATGTTTAATCTTGGGAAAAACTCAGTAGCGCGTACAATACACAAGGAAGGTGGGGGTGATCCATCCGTTCCCTCCATTTAGCTATAAAGAAAATAAGAAGAGATTGTTTCAATTGAAACTTTTTATTAGACGTTTTTTTGGATCTATAATTAATGTTACTGCGGTTTGCCAAAAGATGGCGTAACTTGATTATTTTTATATTGTTCCAATATTCTGAATAAGTACTGGAAAGCTACTGTCCTTGATCGTATTTTGAGAGTCTGTCATTCAAATGAAGGATAAAAAAATGTTGTTTAAATATTTCGACGTTTGTACCTGAAAAAGAGGGTTTGCGGAGAATTCTTATTCATTTTTTTAATCTGAAGAAAATCTCAACCGAAGTCTTTTTTTTTTTTTTTGTAGAAGTTTATGGTGAGCTACTAAGCGAACGTGGTTTGCACGATTTAAAAGTGGTGATATTGGCTTGGGAGATGAGGAAGTGACCGCAAGCAAGCGATGAACATTGCTGCCAAACATAGAAAGAGCTCAAGAATTAAGAGGCCAGCAGATGGATACTTTCAAAAGCTATGAAATATCGCATTGCCTCGCTAGCGCCTAGTAGCCTACTGGACTTCATCRATGGRCTGGGGCTAAGTGAGGCAATGTAAGGAAGGAGAGGGCACAATAGACCAAAGGTCGCAGTGCATACCTCATTATTATCATTCATTCATTCATTCAAGCTATGAAATTGGGAGCCATGTGAATTGAAATGGCAATGAAAAATACAGACACCTCCTAAAGTGTTGACGCAGGTACTAGAGTTATAGTACAGGGTTTGTCCGGAAAATATTGATTTTCTTCCATGTGAAACTCGGTACAACTGCATTAGAGACGTTTAATATGATCAAGCAGGCTTACCCAGATGTTGCTTTAGCAAGAAGAGTTGAGTTTTGGTGGCACCAGACCTTTTCGGAGGGCCGGGAAGAGGTCGCTGATGAAGGCCGTGCTGGGAGACCTGCCACTTCGACCAACATCGCCAATGTGACTCGTGTACACAAAGTTTAGAACTTAGACCATCGACTAAGTATTCGTTTCATTTTCCAGATGTTAAATGTATCAAAATCTGTGGTTCATGTCATTGTAACGGAGCACTTGAAAATGCACAAGGTGTGCGCGAAAATAGTCCCAAAAGTGCTCACTGAAGGACCAGCAATTGCGGCAAGTGAAAGTGTACCAAGAAAATTTGAACATGTGTGAAAGTGACCCGCAATTTTTGAAAAACGTAATAACAGGTGACGAGTGATGGATCTTTGAGTATGATCTCGAGACAAAGAGACAATCTTCCGACGAAAGGCAAGCGTTTTGAGACAACAGGGGAGGATTCAAGCAGCATGCACCTCGGCTCTTAAGGTTATTCCCGAGAATCCCATCCGTGACGTGTTCAATGATTGGAAATTGCGCTGGCGAATTGTAACGAATTGTCCTATTACTTTCCGGACAAAACCTGTATACTCTCTATAAAATAAGTAGAATCAAAACGTCTCTTATAAGGTATTCTTCTTACTGATAATAAGATATTAAGGAAATCTGTGAATTATATGTAAAAGCAATTGGCAGAAATAAAATTCAAAATATTTTTAAAAATCAGAAAACCTCAAAAATCAGAAATATTACGGGAAATTGTTAAAAATTTAATAACTTAAATAATTCAATAAATAATAATAAAATAATAAATTCAATAAAGTTTTTCAACTTAAAGCTTTCAACATGATTTGTGAATAAATTTTAAGTGAAACTATAAATTTAACTACATTTTCATCGCACACGTACCAAATACTATCACTAGCCATGCACGTGCTTACACATGGGTATACACTTAGTTGTAGACAATTTAGACACTGAGATATTTACAAATTCATTCAGCTACTAAAAATGCAGTTGACACATTTCATAACATGCAGTAGAAAAAAGTGTGTAAGCAGCTTACAAATTTTATAACTAATTTTCCAAACAAAATTCAATAAATTTTCTTTTTAAAACTTGTCGAGTGAATATGTCACACTTCAAATTTGATGGAAAAGGATAATGATTTTCATGCGGGAAGGGAAATTAAAATTACGCCACACATTTTTCATGTCTGCATTATACACACGCAAGCGAATATAGTCTGTATCTAGCACAGTGGATTGTGCCGCGGCGAACAGGAACATGCGACCGTAAAAGTGACACGCAGGACGAAAGTATAAAAGCATAGTAGGAAGCTAGGAAATAAGCTTTTTCTTATCTATATTAAATATATTCCTTCAATTATTGCGTCTAATTGATAAAGGAAAAAGCTTAGACACTGTTATAGCAAACAACTAAATTGACTTTAAAATTAGTTATGCGATTACTTGAAACTAATTTATAGGGGTCTATTAAATGTGGACTTTCATAAGTTGTTGGTGGTGGTATGTTTTATTAAACCGACCTACCCCACACCGAAATTATCACGGCAATTCGTTGATGTACGCGTAAGAAATTGTAACAAACATTGAATATAGTATATGTACATATGTATGTATGAACGTATTTAACTAAAAGTATATACTATGATTTTGTTAATATTTTTGTATAGTTATTTTAAAGCAACTGAATGATTTAGTTACGAAGCGTCACGCGACCAAGTACCAACTGTAGTTGACTAAAAGCGGTGACAGCGATTACAACCGTAAATGGCGTAGCCGCAATCGTAGTAATCGGAGACAAACGAAGACCCAATATACATACATATATGTACGTATGTATATACACATATTCAAAGTATTGTAGATATGCACGTATACAAAATCGCACTATACACGTGAATATACATATGTATGATATGGATAGTATATGGTCATATATTTGGATGTGCAAGGTATGCTGGAATATGAGTAGTGGCAATGGCAACGCTCTCGTTCTCATAGTGGAGCAGCGGGTATCCAGTGTCGCCGTTTGTGGAGTCAACGTTTCCACCAAGTTGCTGGCAATGGCCGATACACTCGAGAAAGTTGTATTGTAGGTACTATGAGACATGATATATATGTACATATGTATATAATACATACTATGTCTACAAATGTACTGTTGTATGTAAAATAAAGACAAAAATTCTAGATTTAATAAAGTATTAGAAGCAATAAAAGTTATTATAAATACTATGTACTTAACAGTTGAATGATTAGATAAAAATTATATACAATTTATGTAGATATATCTATATGAAGCCTATACTATATATAGTCAGGTATATTGACAGTTATTTCGTGTGTCTTTTCACTGCGTATGATGTAGTAGATATTTTATCCAATACTATGTAAAAGAGACTAGAATAGTGTATACGCGAAATGTGAAGAAAATATTTAAACTTTTTTATTCAGTATCTCGAAATATAATCGGCAAGTTAAAAATATCATATTTTTTGTATAGCAAAGCATATCTTTTGCAAAATTTTACTCTATGTTGAATAGGTAGATCGATTATAATGTGCTTATACCGATTACAGGGTTAAAACAGCGCTTATAACGGTATTCCAACTTTTCGATACCGATTACCTTAACTTTCAAATAGCCAGTGTGGCTAAATTACTTTCAAGTGAGCAATGATCTTGAGGTCTGAGAAAAAGAAAAAATTGATTCAGATCTGGAGAATACGAGACGAGTTCGAAGACCAATTTGTGCAATTTTTTAATCGTTTTCATTAATTTGTTATAAAGGGTCTATCAGTCGATTGTGCCAAATATTCATAAACTTTAATATGATCATTTGATGTTCTTGGAGTGTTAGCTATCTCGATAAACTTAATATTAGGATTGTCTTGCAATATTAAGGTGAAATCTGTAATTTTTCGCTCAGTTAGCGAATATGATCGATGAGGATTTAGGGGGGCGGTGTGGAGAGTGTTAGGTTCCGTCCAGCGAGAAAACGAAAAAAGTCGAAACATAGGCCGTTTACTTTTGAGCGTATGCCATCAATTTCTTTGCCTGATTTTACTTTCATAGAGTTCTTCGTCTACACGCTCATGTGACCTACGAATAAAATATAATAGCGCCTTTTTAATGTATGTCCATAACTACTAAATATGAGGAAGATAAGAGATTTTGATTTCTTCGTATGTTTAAGATTGCAGTCCGAGCTTTCTATGTAATCTTATAACACAAAATGTGTTAAAATCCCATTCAATTCCTATAAAAATATCACTTAATCTCCTTCGAGCCGGATTTGAACCAGCGACCTATGGATTTCTATATTTGCACATGATTAACTCTACAGTCCACCGCTCTACCAACTGAGCTATCGAAGGTTTCCCGGTAAATTTAAACATTTTTGGGTGCTTTTCGAAATAAATGAATAAATCAGATATTTACAAGTTACAGTAATGTAGCGAAATGTCGCCCTTTGATAACTGGTCGCAGCAATATTTTATTTATATTA
This sequence comes from Bactrocera latifrons, assembly GCF_001853355.1. Taxonomy (NCBI): domain Eukaryota; kingdom Metazoa; phylum Arthropoda; class Insecta; order Diptera; family Tephritidae; genus Bactrocera; species Bactrocera latifrons. The sequence continues at coordinate 240,510 of NW_017537412.1, read as the reverse complement.
CTATACTATATTACTATATATTTTACTTTTTGATTGCTTTTGTCTGTAAAATAAACTACTATATTATAAAAAATTATACAGCGCACAATCCTTCGAGCCGGATTTGAACCAGCGACCTATGGATATCTACGTTTGTAAACTATTCACTCTACAGTCCACCGCTCTACCAACTGAGCTATCGAAGGTACATTATAAGAAAGATGCATTATTTCATGGATTACTGGTCATTCTACAAAATAATACTTTCAAACCCAGAAAACATTGATTTCTTATTAAATATATACATATATATTATTTATACTTAAAAGAAGCATAAAATAATATTCATTTTACTTTATCCTTCGAGCCGGATTTGAACCAGCGACCTATGGATGTCTACGATTATTTACGAATCTCTCTCTTCTACAGTCCACCGCTCTACCAACTGAGCTATCGAAGGTTTTGAATTCGAGTGGAATATATATTTTTATAAACACAAAAGCAGAAGACCCCAAAATAAATTAATTTTATCTCTTTCAGCGATTTCGATTATATATTGTTAAATTGAATAAAATCTGCATAGCAGCATTATCAAAAAATGCCGATCAACCAGTTACTTAATTGCTTAAAAATGCGTGAAGATTCAGTCAACTTTGGAGCACAAACATAAAATCAAGTTTTGTTTTAATAAAATCAAACATAAGAGCCAAAACAAGGGTGAACATACCTTATCAAATAAGTAGGAAATATCAGCCGTTTAAGTGCACACATATATATTTTCAAGGTCATGCAATGAAGATTAAATTATTTAATTCTTATACCAGCTTTTATTCGTGGCCCTTCAGTGATGTTGTGAATGAATGCTCAAAGAAATAATTTTTAAAAAGAGTGTCGATACAATTTTCCAATTGATTCACTTCCATGATATTGTTGAAAACGTTTTGGGGAGTATACTTTATCAATTAAAGTCGCAAAGTCCACCACCGTTAATGAGGATAACATCGAAAAAGTTAAAGAAAAAATACTTGAAAAAGTCGTTTTGGCACCAGAGAGACAGCAGAGAATCTTATTTCTAATTTCTAATTTCTTATGTATCTACTCAACACATTTTAGTTAATGTTTTGTGTGAGAGTATGAAGCGTGCCAATTCTACACTCGTATGCTCGGCAACGTTTCATCAAACGCATCATTGCTAGTGAAGATAATAAAGATTTGTATTAAAATAAGTAAAAATGTAAGTTTTATTGTCAGAGCGTGTTAAATTTGATCATATGTTATACAAGAAATGCCTGTCTTAACTGATTTTTTTCAGCTCTCCGTGTATACATTAAATATTAGATACTTTAATATTTACCATATTTTTTACAATACAAACGTTTTCTACAATGCAGCTGTTTTCGACGCTAGTTTCTCACATACTGACATCTAAACACATTTGTCAACAGTGTCGCACACGGAGGACTTCATTTGTATAGCGATTAAAAAATGTTCAATATAGACAACGTATGCACATACATAGACAAATAGATATGTATGTTATAAAATGGTATAGCACGAAAGTTTTCATTCACGTTTCAACTGCATTTCAGACTCACTTTCATTTCAATATACAAAATGTAACATTTAATACACACATATCCGGCAATGATCACATTAGTTATGCAAATACGTGTGCATCAATGGCAAACATACCCCAATGTACGTACATACATATGTATATATGTATATATGTATACATAACAAGTAGGGAAGGTCTAACCGAACATTTCATACTCTTGCAACTTGATGGAGCCGGCGAATTATTAATATTCCACATTCATTATTTGACGAAATCATTGATTAGAAAGACGCTCACTCAATTCAATTAAGATAACGATTTCACCTAAATATGAAGCCCTTTCGCGCCATCACGGATGTAAAATTTAAAATCTCTGACGCATTTAGTTATTGATTTATCGACCTTTTAATAGTAGTTTTAGCATTATATGGGGAGTGGATGTGGTTATCTTCCGATTTCATTCATTTTCACCCTTTGTATTAGTTATACCAATTTATGGTTTTCGATTAATGATGTTTTGTGGGCGTGGCAGATATCCGAACATGCGTACCAAATTTCATCAGAATATTTTTTTTTTTACTGAAGTTATCGCTTACCCAGACCGACAGACGGCTAGACAGACTCATCTCGTCATTCTGAAACCTACATACACACATCTATCTCGATTAATTCTAAATGATACAAACACCCGTTAAGTGAACAAAACTATTATACTCTATAGGAATATGTTGCAATAGTACAAAAATGTACACATTTCGGCAAGGTACACATTTGGCTTGGCCTTTGGCTACGTGGACGCGTCGGAGGCAATGAAAAAATAATGTATACGCATACGAACAGCACTTTTACTTTGTGTACGAACAGATAATATTATAATAGATTGTGGAAACAAGTAATCGAGTACTCATTTAGTCAGACACAAAAAACCGCAATACACAAATGTGCATGTTTCGTACATACGAAAACGAAAGGTAAATGATGAATGAGCAAAAACAACGAGTATATACTGGCCGACTAGCTCTTTAGCTTTTGGAAAAAGCTAACTACGTACATATATGTATAACGATATGTGAATGTAGCGTGTTGCACAACTAACGAGCTAAACAACCGAACTAACGACTATGCCACTCAATTAAACCATACAACGACGCCTCACGAGCGTTGTAGTAAAACATCGGTTGAAATTAACAAAACAAAAAACACATTGCTTAAAGGTGAAAACAAAAACCACATGGTCGGCGGCAGGCCGCAGCCACAGCCACAACGCAACGAAAAATCGGAACAGCGGCAAGGCAACCGACCGGCCTTTGCTGGAATCTTAACCAGTGGAACGTGACAAAGGAAAACCGGAGAAAAGAAATTGCAATTGGTCAATGTAGTCGACAGATTTGACTTACTATTGACTGCTAACACCGACGCCGCCGCCATCGACTCGTCGTAGTTTCCAACACAGAGACGCTGACAAAGTGACTGGCTAAACTGACTCGCGTCTGTTGTTTTTGAACTTTTCCCATGTTAGAAATAGTGAGAGGTATGTGAACGACGAGCGATTTGGCACGTTTATAAGGTGTTAACTGTTGGTGGCATGACATGGCGTGGTATGCGTTTACAGGCAGCATTGTGTGGCTCGTGCATTGAAAACTGTTAATGAAAATGCACTTTTTCCACTTAATACTGAATTAATTGGGTTTATCGTATTTACAGTCAGGCAAGTGATAAGTATTTAAATGGTATAGAAAAAGGAAGAAGCGTCAAGCGTCTTCAAGTGCAAGGTGAAAAAAGTAAAAGAAATTGAAAATAAACGAACGCAGTGAAAACTGAGCTGCATACATACATAGTTACACATATCCGCAGCTTTCAGTTGCTGTAACAATAAATTGTTGATTTCGGAATATCTAGCCTATGGGTGGCTTTGCGTTTTCTCATTATGCAATGATTTCGCATTTTCTTTTTTCACCACATTATTCCGCAAAATTTTCTCAAAGTACTGTTTCAGTGTGTACCTCTTTGGATATGTTCGAATATGTCGGCGCCACAGTTGTAGCCAAGAAACCATGAAGGTGAGGACAACTGCGACTATGACAACAGTAGCAAGACTGACCTAGATTTTTCACTCATTTCTTCAAGTTTCTTTAGAAAAAGGGGATGTAAGCTCATGTAAATACTATCCTACCTGAAAAGACATAGTTGTATGAATTTGCGGATATATTGTGATTGAATTAATCGAAAAAATTCTTAAGTCAAAAGAAGGTATGTAGTTTTACACTTTTACATCAAACACAATGTAGATTACTTTAGGAATGGATTAGAAAATGTGATAATTTCTCACTGCTCATGATTGCACAATTGCAACCGAAACAGACAATTATCTGTTCCTACAATAGCCTAAGCTAAGTTACCGATGGACCTGGATTTTTAACCGGCCAAGTACCGCCACGTTTTCAAAGACGAGCTCTGCATGAAGTTATTACTGAATTCCAATCAAATCTACGTAGGCCCTTGTAAAATTTAAGTACAATTTTTGTATAATTATACCTCTAAAAATATACTCTAAAAACAAACACTTTTACATTCAATTCTCTTTATCTTCTTTCTTATGTTTTGTACTCGGTATAAATTATCTGATAGGTGCATTCTTTTAACATATATATCAGTAATCGCGTGACAATTATCACTAAAAACGAATACAAGCGATTGCAAATAATACAAATAAATAACAAAACTCACGAGAAATCTGAGAAACAAATTAAAATTATTGAAGAAATAAGAAAGTGAGGAAAGAAATGAACACGATCGACAAAATATACATAAACATATGAACATACATACAATTTATAATTATATATGTACATATTTGCTTAAAGTGCCCATACACGACACACAAGTGCGTTCGATCGGTATGTGTGCGCATGCGGTTTACTCTTGTATGGGCTTGTGTGCGTACCGAACTATGTTCGCGAAAATGTTTGATTTTTTACGATCGGTGTACGTACATGTGTATCGTGTATGGCGTTGTATGCGCACAAAAGCTCATTTCTCTCGAGTCGCCGAACAGTGCAGATCGCGAACGAAGAATGGCAAGTGTTAAGGGGGAGCCTGCATTAGAGGCTTCAAAAATCGTTTTTCTTTAATATTAAAAAAAATCGTAAAAATGAAAAACGAGAAATCGCGCGGCAAATTCAGAAAAATAAAAGTAAAAAAATATTAACGAAATACAAAGAAATAAATAAAAGTGCTACATTAGAAATAAATTCCAAGAAATATTCCGCTTGCCTGTGGCACATGTTCATGTGTGTGAAGAACGAACACAAAATGGATTTGTGCGTCGTGTATGGGCGGAACATATTCACACTGATCGAACGCACATGTGTGTCGTGTATGGGCCCTCTTACTGGCAAATAAAATAATCAAAACAAATGAAAAAAAGAAAACAATACTCACGAACACATTAACATAGCGTTAACGACTTGAAAAAAAGAGAATAATGATACTAAAAATAAATTTACAAAAATAGAAAAAAAACTGGCGAGCCTTTTATTGTTCTTTATGTATATTATGCATGGCCTTTTTGCTTTGTTTTTAATTTGTTTACGTCCGGATAAATTTCGTTTATTTTTACTATTGTGAGTGTCGATTGTAATGTGCCAAGTGTCAACTGTTTTCTTCCATTTGATCAAGCAGCTATAAAGTAGGAACACCTTTTGCACTGATAAAACTCTTAGGTACAGAAGTCAACTTAAGCGAAAAAGCAATTTAGGAAAATATTTAAAATATTTATACTAAAAGGGCATGCCTTGAGGTTAACAAATTTATTCTATGAGCAAGCATTTATTGGCTGACTAAAGATCCAAGAATTTGATATCTTACAGTAACCGCTACAACTTAAGTACTAACTCAATTTGATATGTATAAAGTCAAACAGAGATAGCAAACGGCCAAGACTTACAACCACCGCATTAACATGGAAAAGGCAAAATAAAAATATCTTATACATACATACATATATTTGAGTAAATCAGAATATATTTAAACGGAACGATAAAGCAAATTATCAGAGATTATAAATTCATAAAAACTAGCCGGCGCCATAGATGCTTACAAATAAAAATACATACATATGTATGTATATGCAATATATTGTAATTACATCGAGTGTGATTATTGTTTTATACCCAAACTTTGAAAAACATCGATTTTAATTAAAAAATCACTGCTGCCTTCGAGATATAATTTACAAGGTTTAAAACGAAGAATATTTTTTTGTTCAATTACAACTATTGGAAAAAAGGTCGAGCAATTTTCACAAAATTTTCCAAAAGTCTGGAAAAATACGATTTTCACTTTTTTATTTTTCCCTTTTGTTTTTTACTTTTGATGATCCTATGAGAAGTTCTGCTGTCGGAAATGACGCCGTAATGTCCGACTTTTAAATATTTTCATTTGAAAATTTCATAAAATATTTGTAAAAATATGTATCTTTAGAATAATAAAAACTCTCAATAAAATATTTCAATAAAACTTTTCATCACAAAGAGCTACCAAAAACACACTAACTGACATAAGTTTGTTTGCAGAAACATAAAAAAGGTATTATAGATTCTGTTAACCCGCGCTGTTTAAATATATGGGGCGTTTACAACCTGCCTTAAAGCCTTGTTTAAATAAAAATTAGGGTTTTCACATGTCTCTTAAAGTTATAAGTTATAACGATTCGACAATGTAGTATTGAGAATTGTAAATGTGTAAACTCATTTTTGTATGTAATCCAATAACAAATTTTTTTTAAGCAAGTGTAAAAATTTCAAATTTTACGACTTTACGATTTAAGGCAGATTGTGATTACCCCAATAATATTTTGCCTTTAGTATTGTGAATTTCGTTAGAAGTTATTTTAAATTTAGACATTAAACCTAATATATGTACCATAAGCCCCAGTGGGAATACTCACGAAAAAGTGTCCACAGATACATAAAAATCTCTGTAGCATAGTTTTAGGCGCATTAGCACGGGAGCAAGACTAAATATGCTATTGATATAGTAAAAACTAATCTATAGAAAAGTCATTCTAATTAATATATGTGATCTGATCTACGAAAAGGGAGCTAACGTTTTCTGGGAAACACCTGTTAAAAAAAAAAAGCATCTCATTTTCCATCCGAATCAACTAAAAAGTGAAAATTGATTTTTTGACACCTAAGCCCCCTTTCCGTAGACCAGGTCACATATAGTGAATTTGCCTATATAGGGAAGTAATTACTTAATCTCTTTATATATTTTATTAAAAATCGGAACTTTATGCCTAAAGAGATAATAAAGTATATGCAATAATTCATTAATTGCATTTTCTTTGATTTATATTAATTTTGAAATAACCATTACGAAAAACTACATACATACAATAGTATGTATATTGACACGTACATATGGAGATAACGTAAATAAAAAAATGTGTATGCACGTATACTATCGTTAATCTATTAAATGCGGCATATGTATGAAAAGTGTCTCAAGTAAAAATGTGTTAACTTTAAGGAGCTACACACTGACGATTTTTGTTGGTATATAAGTTTTTGCTATATTTTAATTTGTTTCTTTCGTGTACAAAACAAAACAACTTGTTATCCCAATGTTTAGAAAGCGAAATACCAAACATATACAAGTATATGGATTGGTGAAGGAATGGTTCTCCAAAATACAAATTCATTATAAAGAAATCATCGTCGTTGTCATAAGCATTTTCGTTTACCCGGCATATTTTGTCATAAATGTACATACATATGTATATGTAAACGACTTCTTTATTTTTTTATAACTGGAAATTGCTGAGATGTAAGTTCTCATTTCATTAAAAGTTGTGTTTTATTATTTGCCTTCGCACACAAGGTCGGGGTTCGGGTTCAACAACCTAATAAAATATTAATGCAACATTGGATAAATATACAACAAATATTTTGTTAAGGGTATATATGTACATATAAAAATGTAAAATTGCGTTAAATTAATTTTTACAGTCGAATAACAAGAAACGTATCGTACGTGTACTAGTACTTTGCGAACTCCCATGTACTACATATAAGTTCATAAATATGTATTATATGTATGGAATAAAGGTGTATATTATAATAGGCTTGCAAAATATGTTTACGTTCCAACAGTGCCAATTTACGAATTCTTTGTTGACATTGCTTTCTTCGTATCCATAAACTGGCATTTAAATAATTAAGTCAGTTCTGAGAAACTATAGAGAAATAAGGAAAATGAAACTATATGCTCTACAAAGAAATTAGGAATAATAAAGTGGGTAAAAATTAAAAGCGCAATTTAATTTCGTATAAACAAATTTTACATTTCTTCTGTGCAAACAATTTTCGCAACAAAGAAAAATATAAACAAAGTCATTATTTATGTGTCATATAATATATTTTATACATATATACATGTATGGATGTTTTATATACTATAAAGATATATAAGAATAAAGGTATAAAAACACAATACAAAAGCTAATACTCGGAGAAAAAGCGAAAGCGAAAAAGTAAAATATGACTTTGCAAATTTCGTGAAAAGTAGATAGCAAATGTATGATAATGTTGAGAGGATTTTTGCAAATTGCATTTGTATTACCATATTTAAATTAAATAAATCGCATGTAAGCCATTGAGATTAAATTAAAATTTTACTAATATAAATAAATATATATTCATATGTACATACATATGTATAGTACCCAAAAACTTTGTTCTAAATATATAATGTATATTATTTAATATGAACATGCAGTATTTAAATTAAAATAAAGTAGCTTTATTCACCATATAAAAAGTATTAATCTATATTCAGGTAAACTTGACATATTCTTACATATCAATCATAGCACTTCAGAAGTTTGCAATTCTTATCTAATGCAGTTGATCCTTTCTACTACAACGCACGGTTTATGGTTTATGTACGTTTTAAACTTTTGCAATTTACATATTTAAACGGGAAATATGCACATTGCAAGGAAACAGTAATATTTATTGGAATAACACATTAAACGGCCACCTCGTCTAACGGCTATTGCTGTGCTAAGTAGCAGTAAAAATCTAAGCCGGCATTGCAAGTCCAAAGTCCAATTAAGCTTTACAGAAATTATTTTAGAAGTTATTGCAAAATAACCGAAATACACAAACATACAGCTTTCATAAATATAATTGATAGAAATACATAACGGCCAGCTTACCCAATATTTATTTCCAACAAATCAGTCTAAAACTTCTATTATGCTGTGTTTTATTTCTTTTCAATATTGACGTCAACGTTTTGCAGCTTATTTTATGCAATTGCACTAAGAATTCACCGAATCACATGGAATCTTATGATTCTATTTTACTTGTGTCAATAATTGATTATATACATGAGCACAATAATATAACACTGTGTATTCTAAAAAAATAATACAGATACTGCGAATGAATAAAAAAAAATCGACAATTTATTTTCATTTAATTTTTCTTCCTCCACTGCTATATTTTATGCGTCTTGATTCGGCCTTTGGATAGTACATTTTATTTGCTATTCATTTCATTCTTCTGTTTACCCTTTGCACTTTTATTCCACCTTTGTTTCTACCTTCCGCTTTTTTTTCTTTGTCACTAAATCCAATTCTTTCTTTCCCTTGCGATTACATGGAATAATTAATAATTTGTTTAATTACAAACAATCTCAGAAGATTTACTAATTTAAAACACAATTAATATTTCTATTCGATTATAACTCGTTTATTACAAGCAATATTAATAAGGAAAAAACAATATTAATCCTCTTGTCGCACTAAATTCGCACGGATTACATTTTTCGTATTAGAACTTTAAATTACAGCCAACTTCAAGTTGATGCATAAGTAGAAATCTTGTGGGATGCCGGAGCTTTTACTAATTTTTAGACAATTACTATTTGTAGGCAAATTATTTTTCACCGAAAATTAAAAGGATTAGTATTTAACAATTTTTTTTTGAAGTTTGTAAAGCAATTAGCGTTTGAAAGTACACTAATTATTTTCCCATTTTATGGTTTACTTTTTTTTAAGTGCTTGCACAACCACAGTATGGGTCATCGTTAGTTTATTTCCCTCATAATATAACCAGAGAATGTAAGATTATGATTTTTTAATTTACAATAACATGCAAAATATGCTAATAGTTAAAAGTATATTTTTCTACATTTTCTAAATATATGTACATTAAATTAGAGATTTTAGTTAGTAAAAGAAATTTCAAAATCTTTGTATAGAGTCGGCATCATTGTTTTGCTGCCAGCGGTTGACGGATATCACCACAAAGCAATAGGAAGAAAAGAAGAAATTACTAAAGAGACAGAAGTGAATATAGTATGTTAGTGATTTTTTTCACGCACATCTAAAAACCTTTCTMAAAATCTTTTTAAATTATTTATATATATTTAATAAAAACTGTAGCAATATGAAGTTTTGGAGTAGTAGAAAATGTCGCTGCTTAGCAATATTTATGGTAAGTAATATTAGTCAATATGTTAACAAATTACTTTTAAGCCGATTTGTTGCCGCATCAATTTCTTTGGTTTCTGGAAAGTTTTCCTTATTCATTCATAACATTAATGTACATCTGTGTATTTTAGGTAATTTACGTATTTTATAATCCTACTGATTCTGGAGCAGTGGATATGAATAGTGAAAATATTGATATGACTTTAGGTAAGTAAAAATTATTCATTAACATTTTGGGGAATTTTGGGTAAAGAAAAGGAAGATCAACACGTTTATCACACCGTCGCTTGTTTTATTCCTCTTGACGTGTCAATACCAGAATTGGTGTGAGTGTTCAGACCAAAAGGTAAAACCAAGTTATTGGTAGTATTAATTCAATTATTTTGTTGGTACTTTTCGTACAATTTGTATGATTTTCAATTTGTCGTCTGAAATATATTCAAACCTTTTGTTAATAAATATTTACCTAAGTGGGGCTAATTTCTTCACTACACTGTAGAACATAAAGTTTTATTTAAGTGCAAAGAAGTCGAGAAGTTAAATGCCGTTTTTTATTTGCATATGACTTGTACCAACGTAAAGTTAATATAGTTAGATAAAATTGAGCTTATCGTATAGTGGCAGTTATGTTTGTTTCTTAACATTTTATGTATGATAGAATTATGATATATTGTGGTTAGTAATAATCTTAACATTTCTAAATTTTTATTTTTAAATAACGACTTTCAACGCATCAATTTATTCAGAATTCAATATAAAATTGGATGCGTCATACCGTTATCGCTATAATTGTTTTTTAATTGGTTGTCAATTTGCTGTGTGAAAGTGTGCGTATTTAAGTACAAATTTAAAAAAACTATTCTACCTTTTTCCATTCAACTAAAAACTATTCTACCCGCAAATTCACCATTACAATTTGGTCGTTATCGAAATAGATTAGACAGACTTTTTTTATGTTTGTCAAATCATAATAAAACTGCATGTTGAAATATATTCCGATGCGTACATCCATTTGTACATGCATACTAAAAAACGGTAAAAAATTAGTAGTTATTATGTCATTAAGATATTTGTTGCATACGTTGTTTCACAAATGCACATACATACATACATATACTTRCATAATGAACATTTAAATTGAAACGATTCTGTGTATTAAAATAAATACTAAATTGCCAGATAATGTGAAGTTCATTGTTCTATACTATTTCTGTTGTACCTGAAGTTGAAACAGCTGTTAACTTTATTTTGAAATTTATAAAGGAAATTACAATTCTTAGTGCCTCATTGTTATATAGTATATATTTTATATATACACACCTTAATCCCCAGCTATAGAAGCGAAGGTTAAGAACTAAATAAATGTTCATATTTAAATGAATCCGTTTAACTCAAAGATGCATAAATTTATTGAAACCCCCAAATACAACTAAAATTATGAATATTAACACCTTACATGTACAATGTTTTAAGCGTTTCCATTATTTCTTGTTTGCATAAATTTACACAAATAACTTTCTCTTTCCTTGTACATTCACAACGTACTTATCTATGCGTATATTTTGTTCCAAGATATAGGCAGGTTTATGTTTGAACTTATTTATGTAAATATTCACATGTATGTATGTACATATGTATATGACTAACCACTCATATGACTTACTTAATTAACCATCATTTTTGCTTGTTAACAGCTTCCAATGAATTGGTTTTTCTCAACTTCTACGCCGAATGGTGTCGATTTAGTAATCTCCTCGCGCCAATATTCAATGAAGCTGCTGATAAGGTAAAACACACACACACGTGTTATCGCACATTTATAACAACAACAATATTTTTCATGAATTATAGGTGAAAGAGGCTTTTCCTGAAGCAGGTAAAGTAGTACTGGGAAGAGTTGATTGTGATCGCGAAACTTCGATTGCATCTCGTTTCCATATAACCAAATACCCAACACTCAAGGTGATACGTAATGGCCAGCTGAGCAAGCGTGAATATCGTGGTCAACGCTCTGCGGAGGCGTTTTTGGAATTTGTACGCAAACAGCTTGAGGATCCCATCAAGGAGTTCAAGTCATTGAAAGATTTGGAAAATCTAGACTCGAGAAAACGTATTATTATAGGTTATTTCGATCGTCGCGATCAGCCGGAGTATGATACTTTCCGTAAGGTTGCTACAAATTTGAAGGAGGATTGTCAATTCCATGTCGGTTTCGGTGATGCCGCTCAAGCTATGCATCCACCTGGTGAGTATTGACAGAATTTCTTACTGAAGGGTTTTTTTTTTTTACATTTTACAACATCCTAATTTGTTAATTTTTTTAAATTAACTGATTAATTATTTTTCTCGAATGCATGCATTGTTCTTGTACTGATTGGCTTTCCGTCTTATTTCTAAAACAAAAAACTGAACGTCTATTGTTTCAAATCTTTATTATCGCCTTAATGCCATTAACCTATATTAATGTATCAATAACAACTTTTAATTTTTTCAAAACTTTTATAAGCTGTGGACGCTGACAGTGATATAAAGCGAGGTAATGCTATTTTCAATTTTATATTAGGTAAATTTTGTTTTTATTCCATAATTTATTATTTTTGTTTTGTATATAACAAATTTTTTTGTTTTTCAAAGGTTTTGGGTTACAGCTTTTTATGAAACTAATAAGTTCTATTACTAATACTACCGAAAAATACACAATATTTGTGCTGTAAAAATAATTGTTATTTTCCTAACACACCGAATAATTTTTGTGCTGGTTATATGCGCTGGCTTACCTAAATACATATTTTTATAAGTACTATTATATTCTTTAATATTTATTTGGATTTAAATTATTAATAGGCAACCCGATCATTGTATTCCGTCCCGATGTTGCGCTCTCGCATGAAAACGATGAAACCTATACCGGCAGCTTGAAAAACTTTGATGAGCTGAAAATTTGGGTGCAAGAAAAATGTGTGCCCTTGGTGCGTGAAATTACATTTGAAAACGCAGAAGAGTTGACCGAAGAGGGCTTGCCATTTTTGATACTCTTCCATAAACCCGACGATACCGAGGCAATTAAGGACTACAAGGCGATTATCGAAACTCAATTATTGGATGAAAAACGTGAGGAACATAATATACATATATATATAATGAACAATTAATCCAATTTTTTTATTTATTTCTATTTTCAGAGAACATTAATTTCCTCACCGCCGATGGCCAGCGATTTGCACATCCTCTGCATCATTTGGGCAAATCGGAGGATGACTTGCCATTGATTGCTATCGATTCATTCCGCCATATGTACATGTTCCCAAAGTTCGAAGATATGTATCAGCCTGGTAAACTAAAGCAATTTTTGCAAGATTTGTACAGTGGAAAATTGCACAGGTGTGTTCTAAAACACTTAAATAAAATTTAAAATTTGTTTAATATGAATTTATTTTTGTATACAGAGAATTCCATTATGGACCCGATCCATCTGGCAATGAAGTGCAAACCGAAGTTGTAATGAAAATCGGCAAAGGCACTTCACCGCCCGAATCGAGTTTTAAGAAGTTGGGTCCATCGAAAAACCGTTATACATTACTGCATAAGGATGAGCTGTAAAGCATGTTATTAGGCTATAGGCTAAACCCTACACACTCAGATACACACATACACAAGCATACACGTTCTGCGGACACATACACAAGCAGCTACATACCGATGACAGTGCTGAAGTTTAGTACCAATCAAACCAATTCAAATCAAACAATCAATCTCGTATACCACAACAACAATTAGAAATATGTATGAAATTTTTAATAATAATGTAGCTGTTTTGTTGCTTTTTACTCGTATTAATTATACTTTAAAAAGATGTTTTCTTCTTATTTTTCAAACAAAACAAAAAAATTGCTTTCTGTTATATTTAATTTTTCATTAATGAAAAGATACATAAAAATGCAATTGTGATTATATATTTTTTGTATTAATTTTAATATAAAAAAAGGTAAATTAAGCTACCAAAAAAATAAACGCTTGATTTATTTTCATTGTATGTATGTATTGCTATGAAATGACTTTCCTTATTGTATTACGAATTGTCAATTTGAAGATTAACTTTATTGTAATCGGAGATTGTAAAAATAATCAGAGGTTCTATGAATAAGTTTTTGTTTAATTAGACAATTAATAGTGTGTGTTTGTTACAAATGGAAACACATTTATGTCGCGCCGCAAGCTTTGAATATAATATTGCGATTTTTTTTTCAAATTATAAAAGTAAAAATAAAATTATCAATAAATGAATGAAAAGATAATCGAAAACCAATTCAATTTCGTATTTACTATTAATAATGCTAAAAATTACGGTATAAAAAGGAAAATAATAATTATAATACAACAACATAAATGGTCTAAAATTATACAGTTTTTGCTGTACTCAGTGTTAAGTCTTAACTGCATTTAATGATTGATTGAATTTACTTTAATTTCTTATTTAGTTTAGAAAATACATACATATTTACATATGTGATATGTATTTATGATGAAAAGTAAATAAATGCCGTAAATATATTATTTAACTTTTATTTTGTATTTGTAGATGTTTACATTCGATTTTTTGGTTTGTATACCCTGAAAAGGGTTATCCAAGGCAGCGCTAAAATCTCCGAACAAATTGTTCTGATCGGACAACTATAGCATGTAGCTGCCCTACAAACTGAAAAATCAAAATCAAGTTCTTGTATGGAAAAATTTTTAATTTTACAAGATATCTTCACGATTTTTTTTTGTATTATTATCCAAGGCAACGCTACAATTTCCGCACATATTCCTATGATAAACGTTTGTATATATTATTGTATTAAAACATCGACTACTTTCATAACTGAAATAAATAAAAACTCAAACAACTCGTTGTGGTAAAATGAGTATAGTTTGTATTAAACATTTCTACATAATTTTATGAAGTACCTATATTTGATCCATACGCATGTATTTATTTATTTGCACGAACAAATAATACAGGTAAATACATCAACGCACAGCAGCACTATGTATTTTTGTTGTTGTTTTAGCGGATACCTAGTCACCTATGGTTGCTGCTACTTGCCGGTTGTTATATGAGCAATCGCGAATTGAGAAATCCATAAACAGCGTTTACGAATCCATTCGCCAGCACGTGTATACATCTCACGGCCAAAGGTTTGCGTTTCTTAACGCTGCCCGACTCACTATTTTCATGTCTACATCATGAAATGAAAGCACTTTAGTAATTGTTTAACAATATTATTGGCTCTTACAGTTGGTAGTCCACATTCATTCCGACCAGGTTCGTCTGCCGCTTCCGGCTACTTGATGGCTGCGCCTCCAATTTATCCATAAGTAGAACCGCTTGCTGTGCGTTACGCCAACAAACTACTTAAAAAGCCAACCATAAAATTGATTGTAGTGCTACTCTTTGCATTGCTATATTGTTTTAATTTCATTTACTGTATTTTTTTTTTATTTACCCTTTTAAAAGTAAACAATTTGGCGGTCAGTCTGATTATCGCGTTGCTTCTTCTTTACATATAAACATAAATATGTCAGTAAACCTATTTTTCACAAACACTCGTCAATTGTTGTAGAAACCGTCAAAAGTTGTTACAATGTATGAATTAGTAATGTTCCAGTCATTTAAAAAATATTTGCTAACAGAAAATAAAGCAATAATAATGCTAGGGAAAGAAAATGTACAAACAGTACGTGACAACCGAGCCCAAGTTATAATAGCCAATGACAAATCAGATTGAGTGCTATGCAAATAAGATACAAAGCTTAGTGGAGCCATAAAAACTTTGTAATGGTAGTCGGTTGTGGTAGAAAAGCATACTACATAATTCAATGGTTAGTCTTAATAAATAGAAGTAAAAAATGCATTATGATTATTTTCTTTATAATTTTGAATACAAATGTATTACTTTACAAGAGTTTATTGATGTGTAAAAAATTGTGCACGCTCAAATTAAAGCATAATTTTGTATCTTGCCTTATACTTATGTGCAAATATTTTTAAAAAATTATGGAATATATATTGCATTTGCTTGTGGCTTTAACTTTGCAGCTAACAAACTAAATATGAATACATTCCAATGTTAAAAAAGTAAAAATTATAAGAGTTCATGTTGTATATAGTAATATAATAACAAATTATAACATTATGCTTAGTGTGAAACTTGGACGGATAATATTCGAACACAATAATGCAGAGATTTTTTGTATGGATTTAAGTTAAATAAAAGTATTAATGTACTTTCTTTCTAATGGGGTTGCACGCTTTTTTAATTTGCGTTTCTTACGAATCTTTACTTTGCAGAAGTAAAAACTTTGAGGCACTTGGGTGTTCTTAGTATATCTTCAACATATTCTTCATTGGAACAATGAATACAGGCCATGGAGAGAAGTTAAGAATAAGCCGACGATTAATATTCTAGCAGTTATTTTTTGTTTTGTTGACCCGCTCTGGAAAAGGACATATATCATTTAAAATTTCAAATGCACATGATTTTATATTATTTCAACTTACAATCACAAAATAATTACAACGATCACCAACACAACACTCATAACACCACCAGTCCTCATACCAAATATGTGTGCAGTATTGCATATATCGTTTACGTCGCTGTTGGCATTGTTGCTTTGTCATACACCGTTTAGAAACATAGTATTGTTTTAGTGCACCCTGAGAGAAGTACGGTTGGCTACCCCAACGGATCTCAGTACCACAAGCATCCTCACCTGGTTCACAAGTTTTTATCGTATTTAGACATTTCTCTGTGTTACCTGTCTGATTGGAACAAACATAGCACTCCAAACTGTTGACGAAGTTTACTATAAGTAGATATTAGTGTGAGAATTCTTGACAAGAGCTGTAGGTCTGACTTACCTTGTCCAATATAATAAATGGCTACAACGGTAATAATGCAAAACTTCCATGTTTCCATTTTCTATAAATGTGTTGCAGGATTTCTTTAGGACGATACAGATTTTAAAATAAATTTAAGGCAATCACAACAAATATATAATAAACACAATTAACTAAAAAATGACAAATAGATTTGACAGATTTTTATTTAAACCACGCCTTAAGACAGAGTCGCACTAAGCCCGCTTTTCTCCACAGTGGAGTAACGTCATACAAAATTTTAAAAATACTCAATAAAAACTAAGAAAATATTATTAACATGATTTTCATTAAATTATTGTAGTAATATACAGAATATTGTAAAAAAAAGTTTACTATTTTCGAAATACAAAATATTGTAATTCAATATTTATTTGGGAACAGTTCTGATAAATTCCTTTAAACTAATAAAGTATAAATTAAGGTTTGTAAATTGATTGCCGGTATTTTATCTCGCCACAACGACATATACATATATTTTAATTACAAATATTTATATAAAATATACTTCCAATTCATTATTTTTATAAGCACAAAAGCGAATGCAGCACCATCTGTCGCTCATGATTCCTACAACTAGCATGGCAGCACAGTTTTTTCTGTTCTTTTGACAACGTCATTGTAGTTTTCTTTTGTGTATTGATTTTTTTCGTCGAACGCGATAAAGTATTTCCTTTGTCAATAGACTAATTGTTAAAATATAAATTAAACAAAGATATGGGAGCAGCTTTCTTTCCTGTATTATTTTTCACCGCATTCTGGGCATGTGTTGGCATAGGCGTACCAATGA
Source organism: Bactrocera latifrons (assembly GCF_001853355.1). Classification (NCBI taxonomy): domain Eukaryota; kingdom Metazoa; phylum Arthropoda; class Insecta; order Diptera; family Tephritidae; genus Bactrocera; species Bactrocera latifrons. The sequence goes on along the minus strand of NW_017537412.1, from coordinate 222,755 downwards.
TGACACCAAAGGGACCCAATCAAAGTCTCTTTCGTTGCATTATGATGTTAACTGCAGCGACTTGCTGGCTTTTCTGGCTATGCTGTTACATGGCTCAGATGAATCCACTACTTGGACCAAAATTGAACCAAAACACTATATATATGATTGCAAAGGAGTGGGGCAGTGAACTTAAGGACGGTTAAATTAGTGTAATACATTTAATACTATTTGTTGTAGAAAAGCAGACTTATGCTTATTATTTATGTAAATACCATATTTCCAATATTAATTATAGAAAATTTATTGTGTTAAGATGGTGATTCATTTCAAGAATTGTGCATTCCTCTCATATTTTATCAACTTGATAACGAAATGCATTCAATTGCCATGAAAATTTAAGTATATTGTAAATTATACTCTAGAAAAGTTTTTCTTCAAATAATTTTCGGAATATGTATTAATAAATAGAGGATCTAATAAAGTTGTACTGTATTTAATAATTACAACGATATTTTGAGGTATTATGTAGAAAAACAGCATATAAAAAACAAACACATAACCATTTCAGGAGCATAGTATTTTTATTAATATACTAACAACATAAACATTTATACTATTGCCTAAAAGACGGTACTTCTGCCGATTTGTTGTTTCTGTTGGAAAATCGAATGAATCTGGAAAGCTCATTAATCTTGCAACTTCGCGTGGGGTGAAATACCGCAATTTTAAACTTTTCAGAAGTTCTGTACGTAGATCTTCATTTCCCTCAGAATTTTCTAACTCTTTTACCTTAGAAAATATTAAATCCATATCTTTCTTAGCCAAAGGAGTATATATTGAGCCAGTACCTTCGCTGTAGTGGGTATACGCTTTAGTGAAACACATTGTCTTTTTTGATTCCGCTGTCACTATATCCATTAACCATACACGTTTAGTCAGTATTTTTTCTGGTAGGTGATATTCTTTAGTTAGTTCCTCCGGCTCAATCAAGTCACTAATGATTTTTTCATTAAATTCATTTTTCGGATTTTCACATTCGCTCGGTATTTTTTCTAAAATAGATTCCCCAGTGAAATTAAAGTCTTTCCGACGTGCTAAGCAATAGTATCGACTTCTAGAATTCGGTATACCAAATTGGGTTGGGGTTAGTAAGAATTCTCTCCAATGATACCCTGCGGTTTTTAACGTTTCAATAAATTGTTTATGCGCTTCAGACACCTCAAAACCTTTCACATTTTCCATCAGTATGTATTGTATGTTATGGCATTGTGGTAGCAAATCGCAAACATGTTGCAAAGCGTCTGAGCGGTTATCAGCTACATCTAAGCGATTACCAACTCTCGTGTGGGGCTGGCAAGGTGGGGACATAAGTATCATATTTACTTTCATCTTCTCTATTTTCCGAGGGGTTAAACTTTGTATATTATTGTTGCATACTAGAGAAGATGGATAATTGTGGGCGTACACAACATTGGCATGTGTGTTGATGTCCATTGCGGCTACAATAGTTCCAGGTAATCCAGAACCTAATAGAACAAGGAGACTAATAAAGTATATATAATAAGTCACTAGATACATACTCTTAAAAGCATAATGCATGCCACCAATGCCACTAAAGAGTTCCAAAATACGAAAATCCATGCTTTTGTATTTTATTTACAAATAAATATTTGGAATCTCCTTCTTGGAACGAGTCGCGAAGTAGGTCACAATTTTTAAGGTGAGAACAGTTATGCAGATATTCATTTATTCAAAAGTAAATAATAAATTGTTAAATATCTATAGTTATAGTATAGTTTTTTTTAATAAATTGTTAAATAAATATATTCTATAATTATTTTGACGTATAAAGTTTTAGTTCTTAATTTAACTCAAATAAACAATTTCGCTTTAAAGTTTAATGGCAAACGATTAGAAATAAAAAGAAGAAGAACGTTCGAAAGAGGCGCAACAATAGTTCTGTAATTTTATTTTAATTTAAACAAAATATACATTTTAAACTTCTTAAATAGAAATATGCAGGCCCCAATTTTAACCGATACTGAAGCAGAAACCACTGTAGAGTTAGATGAGTCTATAATCAATCAAGCATCACAGCCCACAAATGCCACTAAAAGCATATTCAATATAACATTAAATGATGGTATGTATGCATTTGCATATCTTCACAAGTATAAGTTGCTCTTATGCTAACAAAAACAAAAAATCGAATTCCAGACCTTGAAAATCAGGAAGATGGCAAAGTGAAGAGGTATGTTAGCAGTATACACACATTATTAATTACATTGGCATTTTCAATTCTGTCACAGCTATGAAGAGAATTTGCGACAAGAGATTAAAGAGTGGAGTACACTCTGGCGTGATTCCATTCAACAACTAAAGACGTTCAAACTAAAGACTCATCCAATTATTGACATGTCTATATTGTCGTCACAAAACCGTGCCTACTTGGAGAATGCACCTGATTTACAAAGATTTATACGCGAATCAATTGAGTTCCGTCAGAAAGCCTATATATTTATGGAGAAAGACTATGCACAATTTCAAGATGTTTTAAGAAATGTTTTAGAGGTATGCGAGCACAATGCATTTATCAAAAAAGAAAGCAAAATCGAGGAAAATTTGGCAAATAAACAAAAATAAGGTTTATTTTACCTAAAAGTCTAACTTTACATATTTTTTGTTATGTTCTAAAGCACTGAGCAGTATGAGCTGTTTTCCTTAATATTGAGTTTTTCGTTTATATTGAGTTTTCTTTTATTTTTATACATGTGACCGTTAGGTAAAAGTTATTCCCTGCATCCTGAACCTAAGTATTTCATTAAATCTGTTAGTGATTCGAAATCCGTACGACTTGTGGGGGGCGAGTCTTTCGTTAATCTTGGTAAACCTTGACCCATTTTCAGGCGAAACTCCTCCATCTATGTACATATAAAATAGATAAGTAAAGTTAAGAATATTTCATATTTGGCTCACATTTCTCGCCCCAGATAGTTTCCAAACACCATAACAAAAGACTCCTGTACCTATAAATGCGTATAAAGTACCCCAACCTAAGGCGCGCATTGCCAGCGCAGAGCCCTCTTCAAGCAAGATACCTGCATCTCGTCCACTTTTCTCTATCAGTTTACTATGAGATTGTTTTGCTTTTCCCAGTGTTTTAGAAAATCCAAATATCGCAGATACCCCACCAACCAGACCAAGGAAGGCTGCCGCTATTACGCCGTGACATAAGAGAAGATAAAGGTTAAATATGCATACATTCGAATAAAAACTTTCAAACCTTGCATTTTGTATTTGGAGTCTTTTTCGGCTATAGCCGGCTTAGAAGAAATTGGTGTAATTTCAGACATTTCCGCAGAAATGTTCATAAATACGCAAAAGCAGTTCAATTAATGTATCTCGTTCTAAAAATATTATTAGATCGGTTTATGTTTATTTACATTTATTGAGTGGTAAGTTCAGTGAACGCTCGACATTGCAAAAAAGCAGAGTTGCTATCACGTAGTATTTTATTATGAGAATACAAATTTGCTAAATTCTCTACATAAAGATATACCAAAATCTTTTCCAAATAGTAAACAAGTTATACATTTCTTTTTAAAAATATGTTAATTGTGTTTTAAATATCTCGTTATCTTTTCTATTTCTTAGTAAAATACTAAAATATGCAACTCTTTAAGTTTTGACGCATATAAATATAGCGACCATGGGTTCGCGCGAAGCACTCGCTTCTTTTCGCCACGGGCAAGATTATTTCTTTTAGCGTGCGGCAATTTTATTATTTGAAAATACCATAAAATCTCGAAAAATATAAACAAAAGTTTGTAAATACTGCAGCTGAAGTGTTGCTGCACTTGTGCGCATCATTTTTTGTATTGCAAAGGTGGAAATTGCAACTTTAAAAAGTGTATGAAAAATTTGCAAATTTCACCAGAAGAAACTGCGACGTCGATAACGAACGAGGCTTTTATAGAAGAGATACATCGTGTCGAGTGCAGCGCAACTGACGTCTGCAGATTTCAGCGGAAAGCAAATTTTTTTTTTTTTTTTTTACAAGTTTTATGTGTTTTTAACAAGAGACATTTTCCTACTAAAAATTTAAACTTAAAAAATGGCGACCAATGATTCCAAGGCACCATTACGCCAGGTGAAACGTGTGCAATTTGGTATTTTATCACCTGATGAAATTGTAAGTATTAAGTCAAGCTTAAAACTTTAAATGATATAATTATTGCTATCTTTCAACACTATAGCGTCGCATGTCCGTCACAGAAGGAGGCGTACAGTTTGCCGAGACCATGGAAGGTGGTCGACCAAAGTTGGGCGGTCTAATGGACCCACGTCAAGGTGTAATAGACAGAACATCTCGATGCCAAACCTGTGCTGGTAATATGACAGAATGCCCGGGACATTTTGGCCATATCGATTTGGCAAAACCAGTTTTTCATATTGGTTTTATTACAAAGACAATTAAGATATTGCGTTGTGTGTGCTTTTACTGCTCTAAAATGTTAGTATCTCCACAAAATCCAAAAATTAAGGAGATTGTTATGAAATCAAAGGGACAGCCACGAAAGCGTCTGGCGTATGTATATGATTTATGTAAAGGTAAAACTGTGTGCGAGGGTGGCGAAGATATGGATATGGCAAAAGATGGTCAACAAGCGGATCCTAATAAAAAACAAGGTCATGGGGGTTGCGGTCATTATCAACCATCATTGAGACGAAGCGGATTAGAGTTGACCGCCGAGTGGAAGCATGTAAATGAAGATTCGCAGGTAAACAATAAAAACCAATGAATGTTATTGTATTAGATTACAACTAAAAATTTTATTTAATACGTACAGGAAAAGAAAATCATAGTAACGGCGGAACGTGTTTGGGAAATTTTAAAACATATAACTGATGAAGAATGCTTCATTCTCGGTATGGATCCCAAATATGCACGACCTGATTGGATGATTGTCACGGTATTGCCTGTACCACCATTAGCTGTACGTCCAGCTGTTGTTATGTTTGGTGCAGCTAAGAATCAGGACGATTTAACGCATAAACTTGCGGATATCATTAAAGCAAACAATGAATTGAAAAAGAATGAAGGCACTGGCGCAGCAGCGCATGTTATACAAGAGAATATAAAAATGTTGCAATTCCACGTCGCTACGCTAGTAGATAATGACATGCCCGGTATGCCACGCGCTATGCAAAAATCTGGCAAACCGCTCAAAGCCATAAAGGCGCGTTTGAAGGGCAAAGAAGGGCGTATTCGTGGTAATTTGATGGGTAAGCGAGTCGATTTCTCGGCACGTACTGTCATCACACCAGATCCCAATTTGCGTATTGATCAAGTCGGTGTACCACGTTCCATTGCGCAAAATTTAACATTTCCAGAGCTAGTGACTCCCTTTAATATCGATCGTATGCAGGAATTAGTACGACGTGGTAATTCACAATATCCTGGTGCCAAGTATATTGTACGTGACAATGGTGAACGTATAGATTTGCGTTTCCACCCAAAACCATCCGATTTGCATTTGCAATGTGGGTACAAAGTAGAAAGACATCTACGCGACGACGATCTGGTTATTTTCAATCGTCAGCCAACGCTACATAAAATGAGTATGATGGGGCATCGTGTCAAAGTATTGCCTTGGTCTACATTCCGTATGAACTTGTCTTGTACTTCACCCTACAACGCTGATTTCGACGGAGATGAAATGAACTTGCACGTACCGCAATCCATGGAAACCCGTGCTGAGGTGGAGAATATACACGTTACACCACGTCAAATTATCACACCACAGGTTCGTACCATATTTTTTTATATACATATATTACAGTTTGTAGTTTTGTATAAAAATGGTTTTTATAGGCTAACAAACCCGTCATGGGTATTGTGCAGGATACTCTAACAGCTGTACGTAAAATGACAAAACGTGATGTATTCATTACGCGTGAACAAATGATGAATTTGCTTATGTTTTTACCTACATGGGATGGCAAAGTGCCACAGCCGTGTATTTTGAAACCTCGTCCACTATGGACGGGCAAACAATTATTTTCACTGATTATACCGGGCAATGTAAACATGATACGCACACATTCTACACATCCAGACGATGAAGATGATGGTCCTTACAAGTGGATCTCACCTGGCGATACTAAAGTCATGGTCGAACATGGTGAATTGATTATGGGTATCTTATGTAAAAAGACACTGGGTACATCGGCGGGTTCACTGCTGCATATTTGCTTCTTGGAATTGGGTCACGAAATCGCCGGTCGTTTCTACGGTAACATTCAGACTGTAATTAATAATTGGCTATTGCTCGAGGGTCACAGCATCGGTATTGGTGACACAATTGCCGATCCGCAGACCTATAACGAAATTCAGATGGCCATCAAGAAAGCCAAAGACGATGTCATAAACGTTATTCAAAAAGCGCACAATATGGAGTTGGAGCCCACACCCGGTATGTGATGAATATTTTTTTATTTCGTTTACAATCTAACAATCTTTTCAAACTTACAGGTAATACCTTGCGTCAGACATTCGAGAATCAGGTGAATCGTATCTTGAACGATGCTCGTGACAAAACTGGTGGTTCTGCTAAGAAATCTTTGACTGAATACAATAATTTAAAGGCTATGGTGGTGTCGGGTTCCAAGGGTTCCAATATTAACATCTCACAGGTTATTGCTTGTGTGGGTCAACAGAACGTCGAAGGTAAACGTATACCATACGGTTTCCGTAAACGCACATTGCCGCATTTCATTAAAGACGATTACGGTCCTGAGTCGCGTGGCTTCGTGGAGAATTCATATCTTGCCGGCTTGACACCTTCGGAGTTCTACTTTCACGCTATGGGTGGTCGTGAAGGTCTTATCGATACTGCTGTCAAGACTGCTGAAACCGGTTATATTCAACGTCGCCTCATAAAGGCTATGGAGTCGGTTATGGTCAACTACGACGGTACTGTGCGTAATTCTGTGGGTCAGCTGATTCAGTTGCGTTACGGCGAAGATGGTTTGGCTGGTGAAACCGTAGAGTTTCAAAATTTACCAACTGTCAAATTGTCCAATAAAGCATTTGAGAAAAGATTCAAATTCGATTGGTCAAATGAACGTTATATGCGTAAAGTGTTCACCGACGATGTGATCAAAGAGCTGAGCGAGAGTGGTAATGCCTTGCCCGAGCTGGAGATTGAGTGGGATCAACTGTGTCGCGATCGTGAAGCATTGCGTGAGATTTTCCCCAATGGCGATTCTAAGGTAGGATGTCTTAATTTTCTGCTTTCATATTGCGAACGCCTATCATTTGTATTGTTTAACATCTTCCAGGTTGTATTGCCCTGCAATTTGCAGCGCATGATTTGGAATGTACAGAAGATTTTCCACATTAATAAGCGCATGCCCACAGATTTGTCGCCGCTGCGCGTAATTAACGGTGTACGCGATCTGTTGCAACGCTGCGTCATTGTGGTTGGCAATGATCATCTTTCGAAACAAGCCAATGAGAACGCCACACTGTTGTTCCAGTGTTTGGTTCGTTCCACGCTGTGCACAAAATATGTGGCGGAGGAGTTCCGTCTCTCAGCCGAGGCGTTCGAATGGTTGATTGGTGAGATCGAAACGCGTTTCCAGCAGGCACAAGCCAACCCGGGCGAAATGGTGGGCGCTTTGGCTGCACAGAGTTTGGGTGAACCCGCCACGCAGGTAAACACGCCTGCGCAATGCTAAATTGTCTGGTTACCGTAATAATTTGTGTATTTGTATGTGTTTTTAGATGACACTGAACACTTTCCATTTTGCTGGTGTGTCGTCCAAGAACGTAACACTGGGTGTGCCGCGTCTAAAGGAAATTATTAACATATCGAAGAAACCAAAAGCGCCCTCATTAACTGTATTCCTTACTGGCGGTGCGGCGCGTGATGCCGAGAAAGCTAAGAATGTACTGTGTCGTTTGGAACACACCACCTTGCGTAAAGTGACAGCCAACACTGCAATTTACTACGATCCCGACCCGCAGAGAACCGTCATTTCGGAGGATCAAGAATTCGTGAATGTCTACTATGAGATGCCCGATTTCGATCCTACACGCATTTCGCCTTGGTTGCTGCGTATCGAGTTGGATCGCAAACGCATGACCGACAAAAAATTAACTATGGAACAGATTGCCGAGAAGATCAACGCCGGCTTCGGTGACGACTTGAATTGTATTTTCAATGATGACAACGCTGACAAATTGGTGCTGCGCATACGTATCATGAACAACGAGGAGACCAAGTTCCAAGATGAAGACGAAGCAGTCGATAAAATGGAGGATGATATGTTCTTGCGTTGTATTGAAGCGAATATGCTCTCGGACATGACACTGCAGGGCATCGAAGCCATTGGCAAGGTGTACATGCATTTACCGCAAACGGACAGTAAAAAACGTATTGTTATCACGGAGACGGGTGAATTTAAGGCCATTGGCGAGTGGCTGTTGGAAACTGATGGTACTTCAATGATGAAAGTACTCTCTGAACGTGATGTGGATCCAGTGCGTACATCATCGAACGATATTTGTGAAATTTTCCAAGTATTGGGCATAGAGGCAGTGCGTAAATCGGTGGAAAAGGAAATGAATGCTGTGTTGCAGTTCTATGGCTTGTACGTGAACTATCGTCATTTGGCCTTGTTGTGTGACGTAATGACAGCTAAGGGTCATTTGATGGCCATCACACGTCACGGTATCAATCGACAGGATACTGGTGCACTTATGCGTTGCTCATTCGAAGAAACGGTCGACGTGTTGATGGATGCCGCCGCGCATGCAGAAACGGATCCCATGAGAGGTGTGTCGGAAAACATTATTATGGGTCAATTGCCGCGTATGGGCACGGGTAAGTGAAAAGCTTTGCACAAAAAGACAATCAAGTATTCTTTAAATAATAATTCCTTTTCGAATACAGGTTGTTTCGATTTGCTTCTCGATGCTGAGAAGTGTCGTTACGGCATTGAAATACCGAGCACATTGGGCTCGAGCATGATTGGCGGTTCGGCAATGTTCTTTGGCGCCGGTGCTACGCCTAGCATGACACCACCCATGACACCTTGGGTACAGTGCGGCACACCGCGCTATTTCTCGCCCTCAGGTCAAAGTAAGTTCCTTTACTAAACTATATTCTTAAATTACATATTTTGTTTGACTGCAATTCTCTTTTGTAGTGAGCGGCATGACCCCGGGCGGTCCCAGCTTCTCTCCATCAGCCGCTTCCGATGCTTCGGGCATGTCGCCAAGTTGGTCCCCAGCACATCCTGGCTCATCACCTAGTTCGCCTGGCCCGTCGATGTCACCATATTTACCACCATCGCCCAGCGTTTCACCATCATATTCGCCGACAAGTCCAAATTATACCGCTTCATCGCCGGGTGCCGCTTCACCGAATTACTCACCAACCAGTCCGAATTATTCGCCGACAAGCCCATTGTATCCGGCCACAAGCCCACGTTACTCAACAACACCGAATTTTGCACCTCAGTCGACTGGCTACTCACCGTCGACCAGCGGTTATTCACCAACATCACCAGTCTATTCGCCGACTTCAAACTATCAATCATCCAGTCCATCGTTTTCAGGCAGTGGCACAAATATGTATTCACCGGGCAGCGCTTACTCACCAACATCTTCGAACTACTCACCAAATTCACCAAGTTATTCGCCCACATCTCCGTCTTATTCACCTTCAAGTCCATCGTATTCACCAACTTCGCCGTGTTATTCGCCAACGTCACCGTCGTATTCACCATCATCTCCAAACTATACGCCAGTTACACCATCATATTCACCAACCTCACCGAATTATTCGGCTTCACCACACTATTCGCCCGCTTCACCGGCATATTCACAAACGGGTGTCAAATATTCACCCACTTCACCAACTTATTCGCCGCCATCACCGTCATATGATGGCTCACCCGGTTCCCCACAATATACGCCCGGTTCGCCACAGTACTCGCCGGCTTCGCCGAAGTACTCACCAACATCGCCACTTTATTCGCCCAGCTCACCGCAGCATTCACCGGCCAATCAATACAGTCCAACCGGCTCCAGCTACTCGGCTACAAGTCCACGCTATTCTCCCAATATGTCGATCTACTCACCGAGTAGCACCAAATATTCACCAACATCGCCGACATATACACCAACCGCACGCAATTACTCGCCCACATCACCGATGTACTCGCCGACGGCACCATCCCAAGGCTACAGCCCAACCAGTCCAGCATATTCGCCGAGTAGTCCCACATTCGAAGAGAGTGACGATTAATTCTTTGTTTAGGTTATTTGCGCGGTTGAGGGAGTTGTTGCAGTGCCCAACTGGGCACTTGCTTCACACTACAGTAATAACAATACTTATTTCTTTTTGATATCCATATGAAAATATTTTATATAGCATTTAAGATTAATTGTTCAACTTCAATGTATAATCAAATTATAATTGTATTACAGTCATTTGTAGTAAGACATACATTTGAGATATAAATGAGCTCATACACCGCACTTCAAATTGCTTTCTATTTTGGGGGTTATGTACAGCATTCTATGGGTATCAGTAGTTGGCTTACTCAGGACGGTTACCTTCACAAATAAAATAGTATATTCAGGTACTTTTTTTGTCATTCAGTTTGTATAGCAGCTATAAGTTATTGTGATCCCATATCGGCGGTTTCGGCAATGAACTTCTTGGCAGAAAATTGCGGATTGATATCTCAAAAACAGGGACTAGTTCGCTTACGATATATAGAGACATGCAGACAGCAACAACAGTAACTAGCCTCAATACTCTGATCCGTTATCTATAAAATTTACAGAGCCTTCGATGTTTCCTTCTCAATTATCTCATCAAGGTTCTATGTTTGTCGCTGACCTGTCTTAAAGTTCCCGATCTGTATTACCAAAATCTGAAAAAATCTGTCTTTAGACGAGTCCAATATTCTCATATTTTTGCTATTTTGCGCATAGTAAAGACACTTCCGCACTGATGAAGACTCTTAGGTTCTTGTTCCTTCCGAAATTCAACCACTATATGAATCTTGAGGTCCTGAAAAAGTTCAGTACTTTACCTTCAGTCAAAGTCTTGATTTCCAAGCCCCGACAGATAGTAACCCGAACTAAAATACAGATACCTCGAGTCGTTACGACTTGAAACAAAAATCTGCCGAAGCACAACTACCAACAGAGTGTCATTCAAATATGCTTTTGCAGGCCTCCTCAAACTCATCCATTTAACATCGTTATACCTGTGGTCCAAACTCGTAGAAAAAGTCGGTTTCTCGAATCCATTCTTACATGACCTCAATGTCAATATCTGATTTTATTATCGGGAATGACCCACTCTCAGTGCATTAAGATACAATATACATATATTTTTAACTTGATCGTTTATTTAAACTTAGTGTTCATTATTTCTTGACTACGGACTTACATAAGTTTGTATGTATTAGAAAAGAAAGTGCGACTTTAGCTATCTTGTTTGCTGAACTTAATTATATTTATACATACAATCTATAAGTAGTAATGGAAATTTAAAGCATGTATGTGCAGTACTCGATCGTCTCGATCGCGCTTTCTTCCGGCGTTCGTTACTAAACCCTTATAACTTTAGTAAAGTACAGTGAAAACCGAATTGATCCGATGTTTTCCGGAAGAATGGACATATTTAGATTCCTACAATGTTTCCAAGCTTCCCTACGAAAGAGTTTGTCCGGAAAGTAAGAGGACTGATTTTCGCATCGACTGTATTCGTTCCTAGCTAACGAACGAGCGGCTGGTAAGTTGTCTCCGAATACCTGGAGAGTCAGGAAAACATTTTCACCCGACGTGTTTCTATGAGTAGTGCAAGCCGAAAATGCAGCGTTCGGCGGCAAGAGGTTGCTGATGACAACCGGAAGAATGAGTAAATCCAAATTGAAAACTATGTTCATTGTCGTTTTTGACATCAAAGGCATCGTTCACCATGAATTTGTTCCTTCTGGACAAACCGTCAACGCCAAGTTTTACGTGGAAGTCCTCAAGAGACTCAAACGAAGAGTCAATAGGATCGGACAAGACATCGCAGCCGATTGGAAGTTGCACCACGGTAACACCCCGGCTCACATCGCCTATCTTGTGAACAGCTACCTAACCAAGGTAGGCATCCCAACACTTATACCGCCGACATACATAACAAATGTGCTGGCCATTGCTGGAGTACAATCGAGAAGGCTCGTCTATTTTTGAATACGAATGAACTGTGAACACAGTCAACATCAGCTACGGACTGGGTCAGGCGTAGTTACGCTCATACACACAAAAGGACCTTAAAACAAATAAATATATACTTAACCACTAACCGATTTCGCCTAATACCTATACTTGATAATGTTCTAATAAACTGCTAGATATATCTTTGATAAATTGTGAGCTTAGTATCTACCTAACAGATAAATATCGCTCACATTTAATGACTAGAAATGATTGTTAGACCTCTTTGACATACATATACTATATGTTACTAATCTTATTAATACACGACTCCATCGATTATTGCTCTTGTTGGCCGTAAGCTCGTTCAATCGGCCGCGCACCCAGTAGTTTTGTGGCTGTGCCTGCTTCTAAGGCCGCAATGGAACTTACACGTCCGGCCACCGCGGTGACACTGATGAGTGGCACTGAGCAACTTGTGGCTCTATCAGCTCTGGTTGGCGCTGGCGGTCAGGCAGCAATATCGTTGGCGCCATTATAGCCAAAGTAATTCAAATTGAACTCATCGTTGAAGAGCACCTCCTCGGCGCCCACTTGGTGTGACATTTGTATGCCCAATTCCAGTGGATCGATTTCGGTGACATAATACTGGGAGTTCGTTGTGTTGTGGGAATGTATGTATGAGCTGGACGCCAGATGTGTGGCATTTGTGCTGCGCAGACCACTTTCGTGCACGGCAATATCCTTATGTATGGGATTAAGGTAATCTTCTGGTGGTTAAAGAAGATAGAGTGCGAGAAAAAAATTTAGTATTCTTTCCATTTACACAACCAAGCGCTACTACTCACCATTGTCTAGCAGCACATCGTGGTAGGTACTGATGATAGAGTTTACCGATTGCACTTCCACTTCGCGGTGAATACCATTCAAGATTTGTCCAGCTGTCTTGCGCAGTTCCTCATCGCTCATCAGGTCGTTAAATGGCAACTCGTGCACCAAATGATTGTTCTCCAGCCTCTGATTGTTGCTGTCGCTGGAGTTATTGGAATTCCGCCCACAGCCTTCGTCGCCGCTGTTGCTCAGCATTTCTCGTGCTATTGTAGCAGCGGCGGTAGCTGCCTCATCGTAGACGCATGCCTGTTGTTGTTGCTGCTGCTGCTTTCGTTGTTGGTGTTGTTGGCAATCTGGATGCGGCGAAGTGCAGCTCTGACGCTGTTGCATTTGCTGTTGGTGCTGCTGCAGGCGTTCACGATTCATCGACTCCATTTTGAAGAACAGATCCAGGCGTTGCTTCTTCTGTAAAATAAATTGGGAATTAATGATAGTTTTCGTCGATATCGTGGTTTGTAAGCGTCGTACGTGTTCCCAGGCCAGCACATTCTCTGCTGAATCTCCACTTGAGATTGTCCATAAGTGTCCGGCACCCTGCGGCGCCTTGAGTCCTTTGCGGAAATGTGGATTGATGGAGAGGTTATGTCGTACTGAGTTCTTCCAACGATCGTCGTTCGATTTATAGTATGGAAAGCGATCACTGCAATTAGGAATTATAAAGAGATAAAGTGTCTATTATTTATCAAACATTTTTCTCATTCTTTAATCAGGCGCAGAAAGACTAAGGATTTCAGGACAAATTGTATCATGTTTTCGAAAAACTTTCCAAGGGTTTTCCTTTTGATGTTTTCTATTTCCGAGAGGATGTTTTATTTTTCATTATCTGTTTTATACAAAGGATTAGGGTCTTCCGGTTGGCTAATGAATTTTATGACCGACTTTTTCATCTCAGTTATTCATTCGCCGGTGATTTACGGGCTTTTATTTGGATCGAATGGCTATCGATTTTCATGATTTTTCAGCTGACAGAGTTAGAAATGATTCTACATTTGAGTGATAATAAGACAGCTAAAACTCGGTATGGGGTACAGTGATTTTCTTATGTTAAATGTATAGTCAACAGATGACTTTTTCGAAGGAGTAAAAATACCGCGGTGTTAGTTCTGCTTTCTCCAGAATGGATAAGGAAGCGAAGCAAATGGGTCTGGTAGTGAACGAGGGCAAGACGAAATATCTCTTGTCATCAAACAAACAGTCTAACTTCGAAGTGATAGATAATTTCGTCTATCTTGGAACTAGCATTAACTCCATTGTTATTGGACCTCAAAATTCAACGTAGAATAGCTCTTGCCAACAGTTGCTACTTCGGACTGAGTAGGCAACTTTCGACTTTTCTTCTTGGTTGACCTACAACTAAGTAAAGTGTCTCCACGAGTATTATATTTTGGAAGATTTCGTGAGTTTTGATGGTTTTAAGCCCAACCAAATTTTTATAAACGTTCTGTAAGCTAGGGTAGAGTAACTCTCGAAGGAAATACTCGGTTGGGCTATGTTGATTTTCCACGAAAGTTCCTCTTTAACAGACCATCAGGTATGGCTTAGCCTATAGGCCAATCTTCTGATACACTTCGGATACTTACTTTAAATATGTACTTTAGATACATATGTATGCCTTAAACCCATAAATTTGTTAGATGGGATTCAATGACCTGACAACCACCTTTCGAAAAGCACTAAATCTCACACCAATTATTTCAATAACCTGGCCAACACGGTTCATTCATTTGGACAGCTGGATTCCAAAGTTTTAATGACTTTTGCGTCAAATAAATTAAATTTCTCCATTTTGTTAGCCATTTACATAGTTTCATAGGTAAATGTGTGTGTTATGATGACATTTGCTTCCGTCAGGCCACCCTTCTGTTGTCAATCAAAGCAAAGTTGGCCACCATTGGCCAGCGCCACGAACAAAAACTCATCAAAACTTTGACCAGTGGCAATTAAAGTTGAGCCAACTTTTACATTGTTTCCGCTTGTGGAATTCCCTCCCATTTCGTCATTTACATACTTGTATATACTTGTACATATATTATATTATATGTAAGCATATGAGTACATACAGTATAACCCCAATCGGTATGAAAGCACATAGAGGGTTGAATTTGTGTATTCTCTTAAAGTGCGCCCATCAGGCGTTCATTGTGGGGTTGGAAAAACCGGAAAGGACATCGTGTGCAATGCGCACTCTCCGCTAATAGGTATGCAACAGCAACAACAGCCATATAGAAAATTACTTTGCACTACGGCCGACAACAAGGAGATTGCATGCAGCAAGCCACCCTTTCGTGGCATGTGAACAATTTAGGCCCCCTGTCAGCTCTGTTCTGAGCATTGGCTGCTATAAAGCGCATACCAATGTTGTGTTAGTGGTTTTGTTATACGATAGTATATATTTAGGTTTATCTATTTAAATTTCTAAGAAGCGTAACAATAACTCCGTTCATGATTATTTGGACAAAATACATTTATATCGATTTCTATAGTTCGAGTCGAAGTCAGATTAATGTAAGTTCCGCAACAATTTCTGACATTCGAAAACCCTCAGGTGACAGACTTCATTTCTGAACCAGTCACAATCAGATTACGGAATATTATAAGTTTCGAAACAGTCTTGGATACTTTAGAACTCTCAGCAACACGATTAACATAAATTTCATGCTACTCGTCTTAAGAAAATAGGCATGATGGTCAGCCCGGGATTATCTTTTTTAAAGACCTCAACATTTACTCTGACAACTACGTGACATCTGTGAGGTTTTGGCTAAAGTTGGAGTGGTTTCTTAGTAGCGAGCATTAGTTTTTCGGATATAAAGTTATGGACTAATGAGACTCCAGTAAAGAGCCCTATACTGAATTTATAATACATATAAATTAATTGTGACTCTGTGAAGTTAAGGCTTGAATGCCATGGGTCGTATTTATTTTGAACATGAGACTCCAACTTCCACTTTTAAAGCAGAGAACTCCTCACTTCCACTCTCACTTGAAAGACCAAGAAATACAAATGAATCGCTTGATTTTAGATGGTTTATCCTGAAATTGAACCCTGATATATTTGGGTAGATAAACCGTTTAGCAAGAAAAGAAAAAAATCGCCTATTTGATAAACAGGTGAAAATACGCAGGAAAAAAGAGGATAAAAAATAAGTTTTTATATGTCAGTCATGTCATAACTCGTAAATTTTTAATGACCCTTCCGCTGGAAACTTTTCGTCGACCAATTTTCACAAAGCGCACAGCGAAGAAAGCATACCAAGTATAATGGAACATTCGTTGAATTTGTCATTATACTTACATATATTTATTGTCATGTAGCCCGAATTTCCATTGCGCACTAAACGAGGGGCAGTTCCTCGTAAGTTATGAAAGTAAAGAAAAAAAAAAACAAAAACATAAGCAAAATATGGCGACTCACGGTTTTCTTGCACGCTGACGTAGTGTGTGGGGGACGTTTTTTATCGACGTTATGATTTAGCTACAACGGTAAATATGCCTTGCGTGCAGTTAATTATGAGCGCGGTGAACGCGAAGGATTCACGGTGGAGTGCTAGTGCGTTTATTCTGATTGCATTACTTGGGGCAAGTAGCGCCATAGAGCTCCACCTACTCTCCTATACTCGTATGTTTGCACATACTTCCATTGTATCATAGGCATAGGCCTTTGTCTGATTTGTTTTGTTGTCTCGTTTTTGAGATGTTCGCTTTATTTATGAATAAGTTTGAAAGCGTTTTAATTTTTGTTTCTTAAACAGGGTGCTCTGTAATGTGAAGATCAATACCTTAAGGAATTGCTACTAATTTTGTGCACTTTTTGTGTAAGTTTTCAGTGACTTCTTGTTTTTCTTTATTGGCGTAGACACCCTCTACGCGGCTATAGCCGAGTTTACAATTGCGGTCATTTTTCCTTTTCATTGTTTAGCGAAAATTTTTGATACCAGGTCCTTCTTCAACTGGTCTTTCCAACGGAGTGGAGATTTTCCTCCACCTCTGCTTCCCCGGCGGGTACTGCGTCGAATACTCACAAAGGTGGAGTGATTTCATCTATTCGGACATGACCTAGCCAGCGCAGCCGCTGTTTCTTAATTCGGTGAACTATATCAATGTCGCCGTATATCTCGTACAGCTCATCGTTCCATCGACTGCAGTATTCGCCGTTGCCAATGCGCAAAGGTCCGTAAATCTTCCGCAGAACTTTTCTGTCGAAAACTCGTAACTTCGACTCATCAGATATTGACATTGTCCATGCCTCTGCACCATATAGAAGGATGGGAATGATGATTCATTTTTAGAGTTTGGTCTCAGTTCGTCGAGTGAGGACTTTACTACTCATTCGACTACACAGTCCAAAGTATCACCTGTTGGTAAGAGTTATTCTGCGTTGGATTTCGAAGCTGATGTTGTTATTGGTGTTAATGCTGGTTCCAAGATAGACGAAATATTCAAAGTTATGACTGTGGGAGCCAAGGACGACGTCTGTTTGTTTGATGACAGGTGTTATTTCGTCCTGCCCTGGTTCACTACCAGACCCATTTGCTTTGCTTCCTTATCCAGCCTGGAAAATGTAGACCTAACGGCGTTATTGCTGAGTCCAATGATATCTACATTAGGCGCAAATGCGTCAAAACAGGCAAGTTGTATTCCTTATTGACTGTTTGATACTGTGGAATGAATTCATACAGAATCACATCACGTTAATCAAACAAAACGATAAGCTTTGGCCTGATTTTTGGCCAACTTTGACTTTGATTTTGGTTTCAGCTTATTTTTGCAGCGTCATTCGCTGGACTTTTGGACATTTTCGACGTTATTTTCATTAACACGTCAATGATGTGTAATGGTGCAGGATCCTCAGTTACTTTGTGAAGCATTTATTTTTCGACTTCTACTTGAGTCGATCCATAAGAGATCTTTTGCTATTTCTCTGATGCCAACACGAAGATTTTCAGAAACTAAATATCTCAATGTTATTGTCATTAATTAAATATTTATCGATCCGGCTAGCAGACGCAATTTAAATGGATCAGTCGCAGTCAAATTTCATCCGATGGTACAATGGAGGAAAATATCTTGCTCGTTCAGTAAAATGCGTATGACTAGCTCCCTGACTACATATATCTAGACTGGATAGAAATGGCGATGTTATGGGTATTGATAACCAATACGATCTTCTGGCTATTGACGGATTACTTGGGGATGGCAAAAATAGTTTTTTGTGATCACTACTTATTAAAACTTCATGCCACAGACCGATGAGACTGTTTGATAACAATTTGTCTTCCAATATGAAAAATGAAATTTTTGAAATATTTTTTTTTTTTAACAGAATAGACTATGGTAAGATACCAATATTTTCCACCTGAGTACTACAGTAACCACTCATATATAATATGTCAGACAAAAGTACATATGTTGACCTGAACTAAACCGCACCCTGTTTAAGTCGTGCCACTTACCCATTAATATCAAATATCATTGTCAGTAATCGATGGACGGAAGACGTCAGCCACTACACACATGTACGTACAAAGATACTTCGATGATACCCGTATTATCACTAGCTTATTGACGTGTGAGGAAGAATGGGACCAAGTCCAAATACTCTCGTTATAGGAAAAGAGTTCGTGTGATTGACAAAAAGAAAAAAGAAGACGTACACTGACACATTTCGACACAAAATCGCACTAGTCAATAATATCGATAGCAATCTAGTTATATATGTATGTATGTTGGCATAAATATTTCTACACAGGATATACTTAATTTTTTGGTAAATTTGGTGTTGTGTATTTGAAGGATCCATTATTAGGCGTTGCAACGGTGCAATTGCAATTCAATATACATATATAATATAGATAGTTGGCTTCGTACGTCAGTAGTAATGACAATAATGCCAATACATTTTCTATACAAAATAAATGAGATGTGCAATATGGCGAAATAAAATGCACGTACACCTATATTTCGACGAAGGAATGTCTATTAAGAGTGAAAAATTGATTTGTATGTATGTATGTATGTGCAGGCTTACATATTTCGCCAACCGAAATTTACATATAAGCACTAAAAATCCATTTCCTCAACTCCGATGAAATGTTTATGACGGACGACTATACCCCGAACTCCACCGCACACGGCGCTCAGCACGAATGGCTTTTAGTACACACTCACAGGCACAAACGCTTGCGCTGTCCATCCCCTTTCGAAAGTTTTGCGAGACTTTTGAATGACCTGGCCACTTGGCTGGGTTGCTGCCGGTGGGCTTAGACACTGAAGAGCCGCCTGCTCGTTTGCTGGTTAGTGGTTGGCTGGCTGGTGGCTCGCCGGTCGGTTCGTGGGCCGTGGATGGTTGGTTGGTTTGTTGGCTGACTGGCTAAATTGGTTGATAGGCCGTTCGCCGGCAGCCGACTACTGACTGGCTGGCTGCTTGGCTGATGATGGCTGGTTTTCGTGCCAGTCACGCCCCGGCACGGCCAACTACGCCGAAACCAATGCTTAATGCCGTGGATGATTCCGAGCAATTTTTTTTTCAAGGTACATTTCGAGTTTTGCTGCGGAAAGCCAGTTCATAAATTTTATATAAATTCTTTCCTACGTAATTTTTTTCTGCCCCCATATCTATGTGGCTGCGTGTCTACCCAAGTACAATGGCGAGCCTATTGCTTACGATTTCGGTGAAGTCCGGGTGGCACGCAGGACATGGAGGTGTGCGTGTGTATGTGTGATGGCAATACTTGTAATAATTTATTCTGCTTTAATTTGTTTTTGTCTTGGATTTTTTTTTCACTGCCAGTGTGTTTATAAAAGAATACTGTCATTGCTTTGGTAGAAAGTTTTAATGGAATATTTCGTAGGTGAATTAAGAACTTATTACGTGCTTTGTGTAGAAACAAGCAAATTTGTTCTTAGAGAAAACGAACTTATTATGGCCAGAGGCAAGAGAGTAATTTTGTTCTGTTCTGGAAGAAATAAATTTATGCATTGACCACGACCCATTTTCTTGAATAAACTGAAGGTATTGCATATTTGAATATCTGAACGTTAAAAATTTAATCCTCATAAATGAAATAGTTCATGGGCCGAATGTTTTAGAACCATAAAAATTCCAACATGGGTTAACTCCTGTAGAGAAGAGAAGTTAGATGAGTTTTATTGAAGGAGGAAAGAGGGCATTAATTGGTGTTGATTAAGTTGAAATAAGATTCCTACCTGGTTAAAGTATCTAAAACCTTCCGCGGTCTTAAATCGATAAGTATAAATATTCTAAAAGTACTTCCATTTGATCGTCCTTATGAGAATATCAAATTGTTTCGATTATGAAAACTTAATTGTCTCCAACTGAATGGCAGGTTGTATACATACACTAGAAAAGTGCATTCGAATATTACAAATCTGCTTAGGCGTTTAAATTCTATGCTCAAAGGATCAGTGGGATATCCGAAAGTGTCAGCTGTCAAGTATTTGGTTTTTTATTCCGCAAAAGCAGGTAAATCAAGACTGAAGGGTTGAGTTGTTTCAATCCAATCTTCTTCCAAACAGCTTCTTCGGCTGGCTTAAGGTAGATCCACAACCTTAAAGCGTGGGCGCCGACAGGGAAATTACCTGTTAGAACTCCCACAACTAAGAAAAGGTTAGGTTTACTAAGGGAAAAGAGATCTCTAGACCTCTTGCTAACGACCTTGGGCTAAAAAAACCATGAGATAGCTGATCTTCTTATCATCAGCCTTTAGTAAAAGAGATGATCAGCTAATAAAAGCCGTGTCAGAGTTTGGGTTCAGAATTATTTATGTTTTCAGTCTTAATAAAGTGTTATAATAAGCCCTTTTTTCTCTGATAATATATGAACTCTCATCATTGTAAGCTACATTGATATACACTTTAAGTTCTCTAAGGATAACTGCACTTACTTTTATATTAATTTTTGTTGTGAATCAATAGTTTTTCAACTAATACTTTCTAATTTCCCAATAGTTCGATATTGGCTGCAAGGATGTCTATTTGATATAGTTCTGTTTCATTCCCCTTTGGACCAGAAGGATTGCTAAGGTCTTCCGGGGTTTCATAGAATCAGAGGTCGATACAACATCGACTCGGTTCCGGACTGATGACAGACATTTAGGTAACCGTTCCTTTTCTTGCTAGTTTAACGGATTTGCAGATTCCGCAGTGATCAAAACAAGTCTAACTTTGAAGCAGTTTCTTCCTGAAAGAAGCTGCACTTAGAAGCAGGAAGATAATCCTCAATATCGCTACTACAAGCATGCTTTGTTCTACAAAGTCCTTCAATAAATGTAGTATATGTGAATACACCAGCAAATTTTGAAGTTCTTTACAAAGTAGGTAAATTTTTCCTCTACTAATTGTTATTCGCTTTAAGCTGTCCGAGATTTCTGACAAACTTTTCGTCCTGCACATAATTCAAGGTTCCATGCTAAGTTTTCATAGTTTTCCCCGTCTCATCTTTATAGCGTTTTACCCTCATTAAATGAAAGGAAATTAAAGTTGCGTGTTCATTGTCTATATTCCACGTGCATATGCAGATATCTACACATATTTGTAGGTAGTAAAACATATATGTATATATACATATATACTTACATAAATTGTATATGGCGGCATACCGTCAACTATGTTTCACACATAAAACTCGTAGGCAGTCTATAAAATTTTGCTAGGTATGAGCAGGAGTAAAGTTTAAGTGCGAGGGTGAGAAAGGTTTGAGAGTAAAGTTACCGTTAAATGTTCGTATTGGTATTTCATTAATCGTTGACAAATATGTCTTGTGGGCTGTATTCAAATAAGATTGAGGTTATGTGTGTATTCATAAGTGTTTATGCTATAACAGTATATGTACACTACTTGACCAAGGCAAAGTTTTAGGAAACCTTTAGGAAAATGTAAATATATATTTGTTTATATTTTTGTAGGTTTACAACAAAAAAAAAATGTGTTTGCTTTATTTTTTCGCACAGTGGTATGAATCAAGGATGATAGCTGATCAAAATTGTATGTTATGAATATTTCGCCATTTCAACAAACAACATACTATATGAAGGCAACGGCTTGATGACGAGTTTCTGGATACAGCCACAGGAAAATGGCGTATCAACTGCAACAATTACAAGCATCCAATATGTTTGAAGGACGAAATCATCAAAACGGCCGCATTCGAAGAAAAAGAAAGTGGTGGCCAAGACATTGCACCATGTGAAATCGAAAAGTTGAAGTAACGATCCTACAAGGGAACTGAGTTGAATAAAAAAAAAAAAAATGCAAAAAAAATGTTTAATATGGTAGGCCGGAGACTTTTAAAATTACCTGTTATGTATGCAAATTTTGATTTCAGATTAGGAACTGGTTGTAAACGTATAGAAAATCGAATGTGATATTGAGTCTGTGCGGTTGTTTCCTTTATTGTAAGAATCTGAGTTATGATAACCTTTAACTTCCGTGGAAACAGACCAAGAGTGCCTCGAATTGTATCTCTAGTATAAGGCGACAGAAAATTGATGACCCCCAGCAGTCATCATCTGATACACGGCATCTCCAATACAGACTGGCCTTTACAATAAAACGAATTTGCCGGAGTAGTGTTGGAGTATATACAAAAATCTTAATCACAGATCCACGATGTTACTAAGTATACGTTGAACTATATATAGAATCCTCACCAAGAACGAACAATGATGTGATATAGATGAATCAAAAATGTATTTATGCCGCTATGTCTGAACTTTCTATCCACGCAAAGCTAGTACGGCTGTGTATTGAACAAAACCAAAAGCTCCGCCAGGATCGGGAAGAATCTTTCCGAACCGTTGGATACTAAGCGTGGTTTCAGAAAAGGGGACTCTTTATCGTGTGACTTCTTCAATCTGCTGTTGGAGAAAATAATAAGGGCTGCAGAGCTAAATAGAGAAGGTACAATTTTCTATAAGAGTATACAGCTGATGGCGAGCAGTGATATCAATGATATTGTCCTCAAAAAACCGCCGTTTCTTCAGACTACATAAGTAAGTTAAACGTAGGGGTCTGGTTGTGAACGAGAATAATACGAAATATCTCCTGTCATCAAACGAACAACCATCGCAATCGTGACCTCCAGCGAATTAAAAGACAGCGGCTGGGCTGACTAGATCATGTTGTCCGAATGGAAAATAACACTTCCGCTTTGAATTCGATTCAGTGCTTGCCGGTGGAAGCAGAGGATGAGGAAGAACCACTCACCCCGTTGGAGAGATCAGGCGGAGAAGGACTGAACTTATTATCTCGAATTGACATAAAAAAACGAAAAGCAGAAATGATTGGCGCGCTGTTGTTAACTCGGCTATAACCGCGTAGCGGTGTCTACTCCCGTAAAGAAAAAGAGGGTCAAAGGGTGTTATAGACCCAATTACGTTTGGATGATAAATCAAGTCATTGGTTAGAATTGTTCCTTAAAAAATTAAATTATATAGGTGAAGTAAATGAGTTTCTAACAAATAAATTGTGAATACATTCTGAAACTATAATGTAACTGCTCTCAGCACACGGTGCACAATACAATTATAGGTTAGGTGGGCGTAAAATGTTTCGTTTAACTTATGTTTAGCATTAAGGCATTTGTCATGAACTTTTTTATATGCATCAAATATTATAATTCGAAGGGTGGTGCCTCATGAGAATCCTTTGAGTGCTTTACTTCGATATGCGTGCTACGGTAATAACTTATGCACACACACATTAAAGAAATCTATGGTATACTTGTATGTGCAAGCGGCACGTGACGCCGCCTCCCACACAAAAGCACGATTTCTTCGTGTAAGGTTATGTGCGGGTGTGTGTGTGTGTGTGCTATATGCACCTTTTATACGCTTGAATGCTTTCGATCAGGTGCTGTCCATTACCGAAACGCCATCGAACAAGTTCGATATGGTGTATTGCACATGTTTTTCCGAATATTCCAACGGATATTGGCATTTTTTACATTCGATTGAGTGCTGCATGGACTATATTTGCTATATTTGTATTTGTATGTGGTTTCTGGTATTGCAGACCCTTCCGGTTAATTTAAATTTATGCATAATGCAAATGAACGACAGTCACGAAAAGGGTGATAAATTCTCATAATCGATTATGTGTGTTTTCGAAGGCTTGGATGACATGCAGTTTTAGCTGATACGCTAGCTAGAAAGACTTAGTAATACGATAGTATATGCTTAAGCTTGTATTCACTATTAAGAAATTATTTTATTTACTCCTAGTAGAGCACTACTCATTTATATGTTAGTTTTAACGTTAGCTGATGTTTAATTGTTTCAGTGTTTTTAAAAAGAGTCGTCCAGACAAGTGATTGGTTTTGTATACACAAGATTTGGTTTTGGTTTGGGGGATGGCGTTAATGAAAAAATGAGGCATTAAACCTCTGTAATAGGTATAGGAGGCCTGCTGTATGAGGATTACGCAATGAGAACTACTTACTCAAAGATTCTGAAGATTATTCTCGATATCGCACCAATATACTTGTATAATCAGGTACAGTGTGGTATATTGCTCACAGATGAATGCGGAGTTAAGCTCAAAAAAATGAACCACTACTTTTACGATTGACAATTCCAACAGCAAAATTCATGTGTTCACTGATGGATCAAACAGTGAAACAGAAATAGGATCTATCGACAGAAAGTGGCTTCAAAGAAATTACTAAGTTTTGGCTTCTACTCTAACCAATACGACCATTAAATTACTAGTGTATAGCCAATCTCACTGATTTAGGTTATGCAATAACGAAACTTTCTGGGTGAAACTCGATAAAAATCGCCTGAGTATCCAGGGATATAGGAATAGAAGGAGACGAAGAAGTAGATAAGTTGGTCGATTCAGGAGAAGAAAGTAATGCAATTCTCCTAAGCTGCCTGAGACCATTCAGTTCTTTCAAGGGTTGCTTGAAGGGGTTAGGTGGGTTTGAAAATTTCCAAAAATCGTTTTTTTTGCCTCTAGTATACATATAGTCCTAAATTTAAAAGTTGATCTGAGTAATAATTTCGGAGATACAGCCTTGAGAACTTGTGCACTCAAGGCTAGCTGCGCTAAGTGCACTGTCTTTAAAAGGGGTTTGCTCGAAACTGTATTTTTGAAGTCGGTGGACACGATTTCTCGAAAAAATATCGACCGATTCAGTTCGTATTATGTACACGTTTTTGAAATAATATTATCTAGTTATTGAAGGAAGGATTTTTTCTTGTTTCATTACAACTTATTTTTCTGACCAAAAAATGCCGAAAAGTCCGAGAAAAGAAGCACAATTTTAATATTTTTTTATTTCCTACGTTCAAAAACGAGATTTATATGTGTACTAACAGAATATGCTTAGTTTTTTAATTTTATATGAACCAATAATAAGTTATGCTGTCCACGGCGAGAGCACATTTTTGAGAGACACTCAGGGAAATGCCGTCTCAATGGCGGAATTTTCAACATTTTTGTATCGAAATTTCAGGAGATATTGTTCAAATATATACCTTCGATATAATATATTATATTTTTCAAATATATGATATGATATAACTTGTCAATTAAGTACATAAAAAGAAATTCTCTAAAGGTTTAGAACCATATTGTTCGGATATGTATGAAATATCCGTTCCCACGACAGTCGGGTCTACGTAACCGGAACAGACCCGGATTTTTATCCGGGCAAGGACTGTCAACTCGGCATAATTCTGACCCTAAAACAACAGCAACAAATGAATTATATGGAAAATATATTCAATCCCTGGTAAGCTTACACCTTATTAAAATGATCCCGATTCGAAAATGATAATCAATAATATTAATTTTCTTGAAAGAAGTGAAAAACGAGAGTTATTTTGCCTATACTTATGTAAATATGCATTTACCAATCTACAAACGTTAGTCGTACATTTGAAAAACTTTTCTGCTTCAAAATTCCTTAGCCTTTTTGCTGTTTTCAAGTTAGACATACTTTTGCCTCGTAGTTGCAAAGTAAAACTGTACGTATGTATGTACATACTTTCGTTTTGTCTAATTACATCCGTTACATTTTTGTTTTCGAAATATTTTATCACTCAAACTCTCCTCAATCTTTTGCATACTTGGACGAATAGTTATTGTTTCATACTAGAATTTATACAAAATGGTGAACAAGTCATCTATTGGTGACTACACGAGCATTTGGTTTGTGTATGTGTATGTTTATTACATAAAAAGATTTATTTGCTGAATATTTATCTATGTGGAAATTGTACTTACGATATCCATTGATATATTCCAGAAACCGTTAGTTCACCCTTATCCTCGAGGGCGTATTCAATGAGCTCCGTATACGTGAATGGTGGTTTCTTTGGCCTGGTTTTGTGTTGGCACATCGAAATAGCGCAGTGCGGGTGGGTTGGGGCGTTCCATTTATGCGGCGTTGGGAGTGGGAGTTGTTCAATTTCACGTAGCATGGTTGTTGGTGGTTGAATTGTATATGGTATAAAGAAATTCGAGAAATAAAAAGTGGGAATACATGGAAAGGGAAGAGAAAAAAGTTATAGAGGATATAGTTGTGTGCTTCATTTTCTTAAAATATGTTTCTAAAAACAATATATGTAACATATTTAACAGTGAAAATTGTTTATATATGATAAAATAATATTAAACTGCCAGAGACAAGTTCTGCTGGTTCTAATGTGATGATAAAGCGCCTTGAATTAATCGCAAACTTTTTAACTTTTTATTCTTTGCTCCCTTTATGGCTGAATGTGTGAGGTTTTAAGTACTTTCGACTAGACCTCAAAAAGACTGAGCAATAAAGAATAATTGTCGCCTTCTCAAACCTGCTGAGACGTGGAACCTTACCATGTGGATACCTATTGGCTAATGACTAGTTAAAGTTTCCAACAGCAAGTTGGGATCTCTTTAAAAAAAAAAAGATATCCTTCATATAATGATTAGTAAAAGTTTCCAACAGCAAGTTGGGATCTTTTAAAAAGAAGCATATCCTTCATATATCCATGACAAATATTGTGAAGCTATCCTGACAAATAAGAAAATTTTCGAGACAAGGACTTATATTTAATCAATTTATATGGCAGCTACATGTCATAGTAGTCTGATAACGGATGTAGATAAATGAGCAGCTTCTTGTGGAGATAAGGAAGTGTGATTCATTTCAGGTCAATATCTCAAAAGCTCTTGGAAGGAATACGAGTATATATAGACAAGCAGAGGCACATGGCTAAAACAACTCAGATCGTCACGCCAATCATTTATACCATTTATATAATATAAATATATATGCTTTATAGGATCTTCGACATTACTTTCGAGTGTTGCAAACTTCATGGAAATCTTTATATCCCCGCTTAAGGTTTACAAAACTCCAACTTCTTTAGGAATAAATATTGAATAGTCCGAAAATATGTCTCGAGAATTATAACCGAGAATATAAAACATTAGTGTTAGTAAAAATCATATTACGGCGTCGTCCTGAGTAAAAGGCCTGTTTACTATAGGAATATACATAGATAAATAGATAAATAAATGAGGATTGCATCGTGACTTAAAGTCTATTGAGCCTTTCCCTAAGTTACAACGACGCACTTATCCCCATCATATTGTTATATTCCTATATACTGTTAGTTTATACTAAGGCGATGTGGTCCCTGTTTGGAAACATGGATGCAAGGCTCTTTATCCAGCGTTTATAAACTAGCAGGTGTTCTGAAGTTTCAGGCTCCATGTCGCAGAACCGTCAATTTGAACTTGCAACGGCCAGTGTAGAAAGCGACAAGTACCCGGAACTAGTCCCTGGGGAGGTTTCATAGTTACGAAGTAGTTCACCATACAATCGAGGGTTTTGAAATATGAGCACTGAAAAAGAAAACTCGTCTGTACGGCATCAACTTACGTTCTCTGTGGCGAGTTTTCCACTACAACATTTTCAGCGACCATCATATCATTGCCATCCACCTCGGCGGTGACTTCCATAACAAGTTCCTCGAATTTTTTTCCCGCCTTTGTAGTGCTCTTCGGTGAACGCATGTAGTCGCTAACGTTTTGTGGAATACCTGAGTGTGGAGTTGGGGATTGTGGAGAACAAGAACTCGATTTGTGCGAGGATGTAGGCGAACAGGAATTCCGGTGTTGCAAACCGTTATTTAAAGTGTTCGTGTGCGAATTATTATTGCTATTGCCACTCAAATCTGGGGAAAGATGAGGAAATTCGTCGAATTTAAAATTTAATAACCAAGAGAGATTTCGGTCTTCAAAGTCAGCCTCTGTATCTGTCAGTTCATTTGATTGTGCAAGCGTAGATTGTTGACTAGGTTGCGTTTGGAAGAATTGACCACCTGCTGATAACGTACGATATCTGCTAAGACCCGTATTGCCGTTTGGACTTGACACTTGTTTCTCAGGAATTAGAAACTGTGATTGATTGGATGCCTCTGTTTGCTGTTGTTGCTGTAGTGGATGTGGGTGCTTTTGCCTTTGCTGTACAACGCTGAGTGTGCTCTCCTCTGCCGCCTTCAAGGCGACTGTCGGATGTAGGTGTGCGATTTCGGTTTGCAAACCAGAATTATAACGATGATCGAGCTCTAGCAGATCGGTGGCTTGCCAATTGCTGCCATCATCATAGTTGGTATTTACACAGACGTTAGATGGTGTTACAAAGGCCGGCAATGTGGAATCAGCGCTGCCATTGGTGGGCTGGCTCACCAGACTAGCGGTAACTGGCACAATCAGATTGGCATCGTAGGCGAAGAGATCGTTGATGAAGGAACTGCTGCCGCTTATAAGGTTAAATGTCATATTGCTGTTGTTGTTACTATTATTATTATTATTGTTAGCTTTATCATTCATATTGTTGTTGTTATTTGTAGTACAGCTGTTGTTGGTGGAATTGCTGGCACTTGTGCTGACACATATCTCATTCTGTACATTTTCATCGGTTTGTATGGCATCAATTAGCATTTGTGTCTCGGTGTGTGTAGCACTGTAAATGTTGTAGTGGTTGGTGGCGTCATTATTGTAACAGGCATTTAGATCGGTTGTATCACTGGTGGTTTCTTGTAGGTGACGCTTCTTCCAGGCCGGCGTTGTGCGCGCGGTGGAGTTCCGATAATCAGCGTTGCTGCTTTCCGAGACACCGACATTGGCGCTGCAGTCACTTAAGTCACACTCACCGTCAAATTTTCGTTTTAGAAAATTATATTCACAAAGCGTCGATGAGCTGCCGTCCTGGCAGTTTGTGGTCGACGAAATTGACGGCAAGGGATTTGGCGAGTGACCGCTAGGAGTTGCGGGCATATTAACGATCATAACGCAGCAAATTTGACACTCGCACGCCGAAACACTATAGAAGATTTATAATTGATTTTTTTTTAAGAAGTTAAGTTAAGACAAATTAGTTATTTTTATTTATTTTTCACTGATATTCGTTTTTTTTTTGGTTTGAAAAAGTATATTAACTAATTATTACACATTTTTCATAGTTTTTATGTTAATTAGCATTTTTAATTTTGTTACTTATTTATATTTTATTTATAATATAAATATTTTAGTGTCGTTAACTTAAAATTTTAAKTTTTATGTGCAAATTTATTTTACTTTATTTTTTATATAACTTTTTGTTATATATATATTGGTATATGTATTTATATTTGTTACACTACTTATTGTGAAGCCTAATAATTTTTTTTGTAACAATTTTAATATTTTTAAACTTAGTTGCTTGTACTCGTTTAAAAATTGTGTAATATTATTTAAATTATTTTTATATTTTGTATAGAATTTTCTGCTATTTTGGGTTGTCTTTTTATATTTATTAATTTTTTTACACTTATTTATTGCATTTATGAAATTATATAATTCACTTTAACTATTTGTTTAAATTTTTCAACCTTAAACTGTTTTTTAAGAATATTTAATACTCTTTGAGTTTTTTTGTAATATATGTATGTATATAGAACTTGCC
>NW_017537412.1:190828-192504 GCF_001853355.1 Bactrocera latifrons | reverse complement strand
ATTAATTTTTATATTGTAAAATTCTTTTTATTCTAATTATTTTTTTTAATTTCTTTAATTTTTATTGAATTTTTTTTTAATTTCTTAATTTTTTTTAGCTTCTACTAAACGCCCGAATTTTTGTGTCCTGCACTGAGACGTACATTTCGATGTGCTAGTTCAACTCCGACTGAGCAACCGTTTGTCAGCTGTGCAATTTCGAATACTTGACTCGCAAAGCCGGAAAGGAAGCGAAGTACTCATTACCCTTGCGCAGTCATGCAAAGTACAAATTGGCCGAGAAGACGATGGCAATTTTCCTGCTCACAATTTTCGATATTAGGCTCTAACTTTTCACCTACCATTCAAACATGTTTATATATACATATACATATATATTTATGTATATTCATACATATGTCTTTATGTTGGTAGCACGAGTTGCTCCGCATGCGTTCTGGTTGGTCGCTCTTTGGTCAGAATCAATTGGTGAGCAATTTTCGAATATATGAATGCACTATGAATACCTACATATGTACATAAACATAAAAACAATTTCATATATGTATATGTGTGCAGATAAGAATATGTTTACAACTACTTAGTTTACTTGTCCACTTGCCTAGAATTCTTTATAGGCAGGGTGTTAACCCTGTCAGCCAATTCACATATTTTCATATTTTACTTTCATATGTACATATATAAGTAGACATATATATGACTATGTTTGTATGTATATAAATAAATGTGTACTTGACGGTGCTCAATGAAGCGTTTAATAGACGTGGAAAACGTTAGTGCGCGTGTGCGCCGGTTAGTGCGAAGGCGTTGAAAACTCGATGAGCCAAATATTGAGTGCGTGTCCTTTGCATTCTCTCCAGAACTAAGCAAAAAAATTTAGAGGGTTGGTGCACGAGGTGACCATAAGGTGCACGCACATGACAGCGCCAATTGGTGAACAGGTGTCTCAGCAAAGTGGAATTTGACCATAAATAAATATAACAAACAGTGGCGGCTGGAATATATACATATTTGTTTGTATTTTTAAGTACGTATAGTATATACTCCATTGCTTTGAATATAAAATATAGTACAGTGATCCATACTACAAGTGGGTTTAGATCATTGAAAACGATCCGCCAAAGCATCATCACATTGTGTTATGAGTATATGTGTCGGTCCAGTGATTCTTCTAGTTATAGCCTGACTAACTCTATTCCATCGGCTTCATACATTTTCAAGTTGGCTCTTCGTTGATTTCAAAGCTGCTTTTGACAGCACGAAAAGGAGCTGTCTTTACGCCGCTACGTCTGAATTTGGGACTCCGCAAAACTGTACGGCTGTGTAAACTAATTCAAAAGCTTCGTCAGGATCGAGACGGATTGATTCCCTATCATGCGACTTCTTCAATCTACTCGAAGAGAAAATAATTTGGATAACAAGAACATCCCTTTTAGTGTATTTGGGTTTCTCCAACTCTACTTTATGAACTATCACAAAGACATGCGACATGAAGAAATGTCAATTTTTGTAAATAAAAAATTATACTTATATATATATTGTTCTATTATAAGGACTTGATTTGATCGAGGCATGAACGACGGTTCCTTAGAGGGGGGGTTTTTAGTGACCCGCAAGTGGCACATACCGCTGCTGTGACGATAGCACCGATGATGCGGAAAGCATTTTCCACCCCC
>NW_017537412.1:175793-190602 GCF_001853355.1 Bactrocera latifrons | reverse complement strand
AATTTTTGTAAATAAAAAATTATACTTATATATATATTGTTCTATTATAAGGACTTGTCAAAGATTTCCTTGTTAATGCATAACTACATTCTTGAACCTTTATTAAATTTTTCACATTTATTCTCTACCTCTTTATCCCAACTTTATGGCTTGGAAACTCTTTTTTAAAATTTTACAGTGTATTTAAGAGAAAGCGGAAAATGGCGTAAGCAAGCAATTTTTAGGGAGCATAAAATTTCGTCTAAAGGTTTCGAAATATCCGAATGAAATTTAATACATTTTGATATACTAATGAAAATTTTTTGATAAATTTGACTATTCGTCTTTTAGGCAAAATTGTTCAGAGTGATCCGTATAAAATTTACTGCATACGCGATTTTACCGGCAAAAAATCGAACTTGTTTCTTTAAAATTCAACGATATATCGGTTCCTCGAAATTCTTCACACATCATATATTAATGATAAAAAAAATAGATAGGGGAAATACCTCCCTACGTTTAATTAACTTTATCATTAATTATTGAACACAAAATCAAAAACCAAAAGCAGTTTGCAGTCTGCTACAAAAATTTAATTTATATCTCCACAATGTTAGCATTGAACGTCATTACAGTTATCTCTAAACGATATTGACACTGTTAATTTGTTTGAATCTTCTGAGAATCATTGTCAGAATTCCTGGCAGTATTCACACACCGGAACTGGTTTCGAAGAGTGACGCCTCACAAAGCATACAATTACTGCAATCAACACCTTACATACATATATTATTATATATGTACATATGTATATATAGTATAACATACACACTGTTTATAACGAGCTTTGCAAATTTCTCGCGTCGCGAAGAGAGCGCTGAGCAAGAATAGAATCAAGAATTATCGCTTAAAAGTAAACTGCTCATATACGAGTTACTGCTAATAAAACAGTGCCCCAAGTAGCAAAAACGCGATCAGTTGTGCGGGAGACACCTAAGCCTACGGGTCAGTTAAAAGAATTCACGACGTGTAGAAAAAAATATATATAACTACTATACAAAACAACTAACAAAAAAGCATCGAAATGCGAAACAACATTTTGCTTTTAGTGTTTAGCTTGATATTTTGTGTTATTCACACTTTCGCGGGTAAAACCGAATGTCCGCGTATTAAACTGAAACGTCAGTGGGGCGGCAAACCGGCTAAAGCGCTCACTTATCAAGTGCGTCCAATACGTTATGTTATCATTCATCATACCGTCTCTGGTGAGTGTAGTGAGTTTTTGAGATGTGCATCGATTCTGCAGAATACCCAAACCTATCATATGAATGACTTGGATTATGATGACATCGGGTTTAAGTGAGTATTTGTTTAAAACCCTATATTGGTTATTTTGGGTTTTCTAGATACGCCCCCAAATTTAGTTGCTTTGCTCACTATAATTGGCACAAAGAGGCGGTGTGTAAGTAATACAAAAAAAAAAAAAAAAAAAAACTTAAAACAGGGAAAAGCGAACTTGATTTAGTAAGTTTGTAAGTCAGTGGTCCAATATTTGTGGTTCTGTCAGATAAGCAGCTTTCGGGTAGAAAAGGACGTGAGCAAATTTCATCGATATCTCAACAATTGAGGGCCTAGTATATCTAGAGAGGCAGACGAGCATGACTGAATCGACTGGTCATTTCGGTCATTTTTATATATACTATTTATGTATCGCACTTCTTTGTTCAATTAATTCGGACACAGTAAAAATCGAAGAATTCACTTTTAGAGCCTCACAAAATGTCGCATATCTCAAATACTACCATAGCATAGATGTCTCTAATAGTAATATCACTTTCAATTACAGATCACAGTATTATTTCATAGGGCCTCCGAGTGTTACAAACTCCTTTGCGAACTGAATATAACTTCTTAATATTTGTCTTTCTAATAAATAAATATTTTCGCTTGCAGTTTTCTCATCGGCAATGATGGCATTGTTTATGAGGGTACTGGTTGGGGCGTGCGTGGCGCACATACTTATGGCTATAATATGAATGGTACCGGCATTGCTTTCATTGGGAATTATTCAGGTAAATTTTAGTGATTATCACATTTAAAATTATTTAAATATTTTTTATAAACTGTCTACCTTACCACAGAGAAATTGCCGTCGCGCTCTGCCTTAACGGCGGCTAAAAAGCTTCTGGCTTGTGGTGTGAAGGAAGGTGAATTGGATCGTAATTATATACTCTTAGCTGGTTCGCAAGTTTCCAGCACTCAGAGTCCAGGCTTGATTTTATATAATGAAATACAAGATTGGGATCACTGGTCCTTAGTTCCGTAATTGTATTACAATTCGAAATTCATACATATTTTAATAATTCGTAATATTCTAAATCCTTATGCATATGTGGATATTAAAAATATATAAAAATGATCTTTTATGTGATTTGTTGCAGAATACTAATTACTTATTTGCTCCTGCTATATCCGCTTGAACAAAATAAAATAAAATATTACAAACATGTGTCTTTAAGTTTTATAAATATAAAGCTTTTTCTTGAATTGTTTTTAACGATTTTTGCTTAATTAAATATGAGTTCAATTATTTACTATAATTATCCATTATTTAGTTAAACGAATTCATAAATTGTTTAATGATCAGATTAGCTCATTTTGAACTTAAGAAATCCACTCAAATGTGGCCAGAAAAGCCATATCATTTAAGAACAAAAATGTGTCGGAAATATTTTATCCTATATGTACATACATTGAATTTTAAAATAGTATTTACTTATAATATACATGCATTAAAGCAAAAATTAATAATTCTAAATTACCCACCAAGAGATGTATACGAAGTTACCAGTTTGATATACATATTTGCCGGTTATACTTAAAACACTACATTCACACAATTAAACACCCACGATCACGAACTCCGATTGCCATGTCAGCAAATGTACGACCGAATATCCCGACTACCGAATAAGCAACCATTTTGTGGCAGCTGCAACGAACGCCATGGTTTTGGCACAATTTACACTTTTTCAATTGCTTGCTGCATATCAATATTTTGCTTTTAGCCACATTTATATTCAATATATTAAGCTTCTTTAAAACTAAAACACATTATTTTGTGAGTTTTACTTTATTTTATACATATTTAATTTTCAGTTTCACAAATAATTAAATATTTACTTTGAGTTACAATGCACCAACTCGACTGACCAGCACAGATTCAAATGAGTTTTAATTCTTGTTCCTCTTATTCTCTCCTTTACTTATTCTCTTCACGCATACATTGAGGAAATTGCTAATACACTTCCGCAGTTATACATTTTCTTCCGTAGTTATACAATTCATTTTGACAAGATAATCGAGTTGCGCCATCTAGCGCAATTAGCCATCAATACTTTGGATTATATTTAATTACATTTCAAATCAAAATAATTACATGTTTTAACTAGGCAATACAATTTAAAAAAATTAATAATCATGTTACATTTATTTATTCAATAACAATATTCAGTCATTTTAGTAAATATTGTACAATTTCTATTTTAAGTTATTATGTGCAACCATTGGTACAATACAAATTAAAAGATGCATGAATCATCCTGTACTTCATAACGTACTTCTCGAATGAAAAGGCATAAGGAAACGGAAAAGTAAATGCCAAACGACAGTTGAGATTTGTTAGTGTGAATGTGAATGAGAGATTGACTTACGGAATTGTAGAGAAAGAATAGATGACAGTTGGATCTTTATTCGCGAATCGTGCTGATGCTATTGTATATCGGGCGTGCAAAAAATGTGTTAAATTAATAAAATACAACTGAAAGTTATAAAATAAATGTGTTTTTATAGTAAAAATAGTATGAAATATCTAAAAATGTGCCCATTGCAATATATGGGTATAGCAAAAAGTAAAAAAGAACATGTGGTAGCAGGCAWAAGTGAAATTTGTGCGTGTGCAATACGGCTCTGTGTTTATGTGTGCGTTTCTATCGCGAATTATATTATAATATTAATTTGCATCAGCGTTTCGAAATTATTATATCTATTATAAAATGTACCATTAATTGAATAGTTTGTACATTTTATGTAATGGTTGGCAAATTAGTTCATGTTTCATCCTGCAATTTCGGTACATCGTGTACGGTTCCAGTCGTGTATGCTATCGTTCGTATGTGTAATATCATCCTGTACTACATCGTACTTCTGTTGAGATTTGTTAGTGTAAATGTGACTGAGAGAGTGACTTGTGAATTGTAGAGAAATAATAGATTACAGTTGGATCTTTATTCGCGAATCGTGCTGATGCAATTGTAGGTCGGTAGTGCCAAAATGTGTTAAATTAATAAAATATAATTGAAAGTAATAAAAAAAATGTGTGTTATAGTAAAAATAAAGTGAGAAATATATAAAAATTTGCCTATTGCAATAAATGCGTATTGTAAAAAGTAAAAAAGGACAACGCACCAGCAGGCAAAATAAAAAAGTGAAATTAGTGCGTTTCTATCGTCAATTATATTATAATAATCCTTTGCATCAGTGTTTCGAAATTATTATATCTATCATAAAATGTCGCGTTCATTCAATAGTTTGTATATTTTATGAATTGATTGGCAAATTAGTTCATGTTTCATCTTGCAAACTCGGTGCATCGTGTGCGGTTCGCGTCGTGTATGATATCGTTCGTATGTGTAACATTTCGTAAAGTGTGCACTATAAATGTAAATTCTAGCTGTATTTACATACATGCATATACACATGTGAGGAAATATATGTACAGGTGAGTGTTTTTATATGCAAATACAGTTTTTATGCGAACATATTCCTATAGAAAACGCATGAACATGTATATAACTAAAATACACATATTTCAACCGTACTTGTATACATTCATATTTACTAAATTTGAAAGAATATAATATATGTAATTAAAATTGTGCTTATATTTAAGTGAATTTTTTTTTAAATTATGTAATATAATAATAATTAGACTTTTCTATCTGTTTTTTGTGAAATAATCTAAATTTAAATATATGATAAAATATATGTATTATTTTTTGAGGTATAATTTTTTTGGTGATTTGACTAAACTTAGATTGAGTGTCAATTTCTTCCTCTCTTGAATTTACTCCACCGTTGTTTTATCATTTTACAAAGGAATAAGGAATCGGAAATGTATTTGTAGCATTGAACACACACACACATTTTTTGCAGCTTCACGGTTTATTTCTCGCATTTCGCTTTAAATATAAATAGGAGCGCCATCTTGCGCATTTGAATACCAGTAATTGGTGTTGATTACACAATTTACTGCTTCACTCGATAGATGGTGCCCTTAAGCATCTTATCAAATATATAGCAGAGAACGTATAATATACACAGAGAACGTCTATCATATAAACGAATAAGAAACGAATTCTAGGCGTAAATTTGTTAACATTGGAATTAGCATTATTCTCATATTTAACACTGAAAATGCTCAATTCTGCTATTTTCGTGGTGAAACACGCTTATAATTTGTCTGTGGTGAAACTGGGCCATCTCTGCCGAGTACCCCTTCGAAAAGTTACGATATTTGAAACGTGAACCTTCTCTATGATAGACGTTCTCTGCGTGAACCTTCTCTATGATAGACGTTCTCTGATATACATTCTCTGCAATAGGTTCAATAGCAGTTATGAAGCAAACCTTTCCAGTAGTGGTGGCTGACTTAACTACTTTCATAGTGGGAATGATATTACATGCATTCCCGAACTGTTTAGAGAAGAGATTATGTAATAATAGTGAGAGCAGAAACTCCAAGCGAGCAACTAGACTTTTTTACAATTATTAAGCAAATTAAACACATGAAAGCATATAATTCGCCGATATTATTTCTAAACTAGATTTTAGCCTCTAAATATAAATATACAAAAGTAATTAAATTATGGCATAATTTTCACACATTTAATTATTGAATTAGAAGCATTTTCTGTGTATGAAAACCAAACTAAATTATCCAACTTAGTGCTGCGAATCTATCTAATCAGATCAATAAAACTGTATCAGTATCAGCAATAGTAGTTTATTGCCCAGATGTTGCAAAAGCCAGCTTGGTCACTCACGTCTCCAGTGAATTTGCTGATTGCATTGCATTATGTGGGCGAGAAAACTGGTACCATTGATGCTTAAAATTTATATATGTATATGCAGGCATACATACATACATACGTATAAATCTATGGAAAAATGTATGTTTAACTTAGTGCTGCTCTATGTACTTCAAAGTCCAATGGCTTTGTTGCAACAGCAGCACATGGTGAAAGGCACATTGCTTGCTGGCCACAAATGATTGCAACCAGTAAACGGATTTTAGGAATGGCATGAAACCTGCCACCTGTTGAAATCAATTAACTGGAGCAATCTTGCTGATTTTGTATACTCTGCGGCAAATTTTTTATATACTGGTATGTTTATACTGGACAATGGGCACTAAAGTTGGCTTGTGTATGTGTGAGTTGATCAACTTTTATTACAATTACCAATACTGCTTGGAAAAAATTAGTTTAAAATTATAATTCGGAATATTCGGAATAAAATCGATATGTAATTTGCGGCGATGATATAACATACATATGTATATTCTACCTTATACCACACACATATGTAGTTACTGTTATTATGTTGCATGTGGCTTATTTCTCGGTGTATTTTTTATTATGTGTGACTTGATATGAACCCAACTGTTAGTGGGTTTAAGTTGTTGGTTTTGATTTGCCTCGTGCCGCTGACAGTTCCAGTTTAGATATTTAACTATAAAATATATATATGTATATAAGTACCTAGAATGTCGGTACGGCATTCATATTGCGGTTTTATGGTAGAGATTATACGTATTATACGTATTAGTAAATCACGAACATTCATTGCAGCTATGAAAAATGTAATATATAACTTTTTGCTAAGTAGGAGAGTTTTATTCTATACCGTCATATACGTGACTATATGTAAAGCAATATGTAAAATCTGCGCTACACTTTGGGTAAATCACCATCGTTATGTCTAAAAGCTTTGCTTGCCTTGGTGTGTGGTATTTTGTCCCATTTTTCTTCTTCCAAAGTCCTCAAAAAAATTCAACTATGAAGGTGCTAGTATATCTTTCAGAATACTCCTCTTACATTACGCTAATACCATTGTTGAACCTTATAATTATATGCACCTTAAAATTATAAGAGAGGACTCTTTTACCTTGTGCTTTATATTTTGCTATGAGTAGCATTGACCCCCTTCATACAGAAAACACCAACCGAAATTGAGTCGATCTATAAGAGATAGTGCTCTGCTATCCGTCCGAGATCAGCCCTACGATTTTCTAGTATTATTTTAGAGATGGACTCTCGACTCGCATTAGGGACATTTTCGTTGACATCTCGACCATCACTGAATCCTTTATGTCATTCACAGGCCATTGATTCGTGATAAAGTAGACTCCCCAAAACATTTCTTCTACATTTCCGTAGCCGTGACGCCTTTGTAAATACAAGACTTTAAGCAAAATCGTTGTTATATCTTTTTCCAAGGTAGAAATCATCAGATAAACTTTTCGAGAAATTAACATATAGATATCAAACTTCACGGGAATATAAAAAAGGCAGTCCAGGTCAAATTTGACCAGATGGAAAATGTCCTGATGTTTTTGGATTTTTTTCTAAATATATACTATACTAAGGGTATTACATGAATTCCTAACTTTCTTCATTATGTATATAAAAATGTACATATCTTTGTATGTAATTAAATATAATATAAGAATTTTTCCAAATCTCTTTGAAAGCGGTTTTATTCAGCTTTGCTTTGAGCTTGAAATTCGATATATTAGTTGTGGATGCCACAACTGACTAATCTTGTGGAATTCTCAGCATATGTGTACTAACGATGCGAATGTAAGATGTGAAGCACTCCCGCGTTTTTGTAATGTGTCTTACATTCGCTTCACATATCTTTGCTATGTCCAATAACTCTTCCAATTCGATTAAATAATTACCGACAGCG
Organism: Bactrocera latifrons; assembly: GCF_001853355.1. Classification (NCBI taxonomy): domain Eukaryota; kingdom Metazoa; phylum Arthropoda; class Insecta; order Diptera; family Tephritidae; genus Bactrocera; species Bactrocera latifrons. The sequence goes on along the minus strand of NW_017537412.1, from coordinate 182,592 downwards.
TCAATGAACTAGTACAGTAAAAAGCATAGCGTTATTAGAGTGTATTCATATTTATATAACAACTCATTATTTGCGTTCATAACTAATTCAATATAAATATGTATGTCTGTTATGTATGTATGAGAAGCACCCACTCCATGGCTTTCTATGCATTTTATTCGCATGTGTAAAGTTTTTTTTTTAACTTTTCTTAAGTCATTGGGTACAAAAAGAGCGTTAACCGTGACAGTAATTTTGCTTATTTTTTATGTTGTTTAATGTTTTACGTGCATTTCAAATGTGCCGCATATACGGTATTGAATTACGCAAGGAACTTTTTAGTATATCTATCTATAATATTTACTTTTTACCATACAGTTTGTGAAGCATACGACTCTGTCCTATGCTACATTTTTCGATATGAATGCGTAAAGTTCAATAAATCTCTGGTAGAATGTTTCTGTCGAAAATCGTAATATTCGAAAGAGTCACTGGCGACGTTTGGCATCACATATTTGACGCGAATCATTTAGTCCTCTTATTTCTTTTCTTCCAAAAATTACTTACTGAATTTCAGGCTTGTCGTCTTTATCTTTGTTTTGTAATAGTTCAAAGATCGATAATGGAAAGAGAGCTTATAAATGAATTTACACCAGACACACTCGTCTGTCTTATTTATTTTTACAACTAACGGATATTTTTTTCAAAAGTTTTACGATAAAATTGGTTAAATTTTTGTCGATGAATCTTAATCAAAGATCAGTATTTATCGATGGTATGGTGAAGGTCGCCCAAAAGCAGTTGTTGTTCCGGAAACTATTGATGATGTGTACAAACTCATATTGCCAGATCATCTTATGATCTATCGTGAGATTGCGACAACTATAGACATTAATGGGAAAAAATTATTGAATAATACCCAAAAGGTTGATTATTTTTGACCTGCTTTGATTTGATTTTTGGTTAGATTGAAAAACTGGTAATCCATTTTGAGGAGAACTAGATATATAATATTCCGAAAATTTTTTTGATAGTGATAGAATGTGTAATAACTGCAGAAAACTCCAAAAATGCTTTTTCAGGCAAAATTTTAGAGGGCTGCAACTTAATTATTATTAAATATCGAAAAATGAGGAAAAACATTTTTTGTTTGATCAATAATAAATGTAACTAAGGAGAAAATTTTTTTAAAATTGACTAGCTTATCGCCCGAGCATTTTCCAAAATGACTTTTGAATAATTATATATATACATATTTTAATATATTATATTTTAATATGAGGCCTTGCATACAAATATGCATCTTAAATTTAGATTCAAAGGTCGTAAAGTGTTTTATGGTAAGTTTTCTTGGGTAACTAAGAATTCTATACAGATACTTATACTTAAGTTGCCGATAAATGATTTTTTGTTTACCTAAATACGCGTGCACATAAATATCCGTAGGTAAATCAATACCTTTCACTTTTTTTCTTTTCTTTATGGATTTTCCATTGTAAATAAAGACAAAATTGATTTTTCTTAGTTGTTTTTCATTCCTGGGGTCACAGGTACTCAAGTTTTAAATGAATTTATCTATACTTACACAAGCACATTTATACTGGTATGAGCGCATAATATACATATTGATATATAGTTTACTCTCTCAGCCGCATGCCCACAGATGCCAAAATCCTTGTAATTATTATTTTAAAACCTGTGGTCTTCCACTACACCGAATTATTTCTACCTGTTCACAAATATGTGGTATAAAAGCCTTGCAACAGGCACGGACGACCTTAAACATAAATCAACCTTTGACTCGCGTAGTAGTAAACAACTCTTCACTCCTCAGCAACTTAACAACAAAATGCGCATGGTAAGTTTTTTTTTCAACATTTGCAAATACACTTTTACTTAAAATAAATATTTTTGCTTACAGCTCTTTATGTTTTCATTTAGCCTAGTGATGGCATATGCCAGTCCTTTGCTGAAAAGCAAAGAGCTGTATAGAAAAGTCAAAAACCATATGTTCGGTGTCAACATGGATTGTGGACACTGTGGCGGCATACACACCGTGCAGCCGATGGGCATGGCCCCAATGCCGAATGTCTACGCAGAAGCATATAATCCAACGATACAATTACACGGCGAGTCAGCGGCGGTTTCAAGCGCTAGCAATGTCTACAATTCTCAAGAATATGCTCCTGCCCACATGAATCATTTCTTGAATGCTAACGGTGGAAGAACACATCATTTTAGAAGTGATGAACGTCCAGCTCCCGCTTTGAATTACGCCAATAACCATTATGCACAAGTGGAGAATGCTGCTGCAGCTTCCACAGCTATCGATCATAGCTCATCTACATTATGGCAGCATGAGGAGAACGCGCAAGCTGCAAGTAGAGCACAACAATTGACAGTTCATGGTGGCGGTGCTGTACCACCAGTCCCTGCGAGCCCTGTTTGGATTGAAGGCGGTCAGTACAATGCATATTCACCTTTGGGCGCAGCTGCAGCAGCCCAATCTGCTTCGTCCGCTTGGAGTCAGCAAAATGGTAACTATGGTCAAAATAACGGACATGGTGTGGCCTTTGCTCATGCTAGTTCTACTTCGTGGAGCTCAAATAATTCCGGCTGAGCGAGTTTTATGTTAAGTTAAGTTTAAAAGTTTAAAGACAGAAATTGTAGAATTTATGCTATTAAAGAAATAATAATAATAGTTGATAATAAAAAAATTAGTGTTTATTTAATTAATCGAAAATTTTCATATTTGTTAAGTCAAATCGAATCCGACAAATGATAAAAAGTGAAATATTAACCCCATATTTAGCATGCATTAAGCAAGCTCTAATCATGTTGACTAAAATTGAATGGTTCGAAGTGGTTTTCCTTTTTGCTTTGGCTTATTACAAGGGGCTTGCCGATTGTTGTAGAAAACGGTCTTATAAAGAAGTATTTATATAATTGATAACTCAATGCGTTTTTCTCTTTATTTTCCTTACTAAATCATGCTGGTTGACCGAAGGTGCAGTTTATGTGTGAATTTCAAATAAATATAAAACGATTAGTGCTTCGCAAACATTGACTCCACGCCTAACAATAACAAGCCTGTGGCTGTGGGTTTCATAGCAATTTGCGTACAACATATTTGATTTACATAAATTTATAATAATGTCCCAAATATAGGAAATATAAATAAGAGTAAACTTGATTTAAAGGGTCCATCGATCTGAGCGATATGGTATTTGACTATATGCATCTTATAGTTAAGGTAATTTTTTAGGTTCTGAGTTGTATTCATTTCTTCTTATTAATTCGTGAAATTAATAAATCGTCAGTGCCAGTCATGTTTTATTCAAATTATTGCCAAACGTTTCTGAAGTTTATAATACTATACAGTTATTTTTTGCTAATAGATCAGATAATATGTGATGTTTTGATTGAGTTGAAACTCTGGAGAACAGTTTTTCCCTGAACGATCTTCTATCGATTGCTTACGAACTTTCACCAATTTTATGACAGATTTCTGCAGTTATGTCTTCTTTTGATACCCAGTCTCTGAGGAAAACCAAATCCCGGAATTGTATAAATTTTTTAATTCAGTGATGCTTAAAAGACCAAAAAATCTAGTATACATACATACATAATGCATAACTTGTTTTAACTTCCTGATATTTTCAAATATGTTAATTCCTTATGTTTTAATAACACTGACAGTTTATGTCACATGAACTTTGTAATGATTTTTGTTGGTGTATCAATATATAATAATTTTGTTTCAATATCATCAAGTTTTTTGTTTTGGGACTTTGCTCGCATTTTTTGAGAAAATTTATCATGCTAGTCTAGTTTACATATATATCATGTATCGGTTCCTTACTTTTTTAAAGACAACTTACAGAACTTCGGGGAATATTTATTTTTATTTAAAAGAATATTTTTGGGTATTTATTGTTTGAAGATTATCTCTTTCAAATGTTGGCAAACGTCTCAGATGGTCCATCCGTTGAGGCAATTGGCGAATAATGCGGGATTGTCCCCATAGACTTTATATATCCCCACAGGAAAATGTCCAACGGTGTGATATCACACGATCTTGGTGGCCAATCGTCTGACCCAGAACGTGAAATTATCTACTCACCGAAGTGTTCTCCCAACAAATCCATTGATTGATGTGATGTGATTGTTGAAACACCCGCCGAGATCATGAGCTTCAATTTCAGGCATCAAATTGTCGGTTAACATGCCGTGATAACGGTCGCGATTGATGGTTACGTTCTCACCGACATCACTTTTGAATGAAATGGGGCTCATCACTAAACAAAACGTATTAAACGTTGCCTTTTTCTCCTTTCCCTCCCTCAGATGGCCTGTAAATTATTTTTCCTGTAATATTTTAACTTTGTTTCCGATGGGTTAGAATTTTTGTTTTCTCCCTGGCATATCTATTGTATTTGGATGTCAGAAAAATGCCTCACGTTTTCATTTACAAATGAGTATATACATATGTATGAGTTTTCATGAGACAAAAAATTTAAATTTTGTTGACCAGTGTAGTTGGTTGGATCTATATTTATTTTTGTTTCATATTTTTTTGCAATCTTAAGCATCTTTTACTGATGCTGTTAGAAAAATCGTTGATGCTTCAGGAATACTTAAAAAGTTTATAAACACATTTTTGTGTGACGTCATTTTTGGAATTTTTTATCGGAAAWTTTTGCAATAATAATATATAAAATTAATTTTGTCATTCAAAAAGCATTAATTGGGTATTCGATTGTAAATATCCATATTTTTAATAAATATATGAACATTTTAATTTAAAATATACCCGTAATATTGTAAAAACATGTAACTTAGCTAAAGGTTAYTTAAAATAATTATATAAATATTAAAATAAGTTGAGATCCAGTTTTTATATAATATTTCCTTAAATGAAAATTATTAGAGTTTTTTTTTTTTAATAATTTTTGGAATGTAATCTACGGTAGCATACATATTTTTCATTTTTATGCTAAGACCGAGAAATCCGCCAGTGCTTATATTGTGCCACCTTGTAAATAATAGAGTTTTTCATGCAATAACATTTAAAAAACTATACCCAATTTTGTCTAACTTTGTTTTCCTAACTGACAACAACACCATGTATACACATATACCATATACATACCAAATATCACATACAGTTTGCTGCGCACCAGCCGACCAGCTGAAGGTGTGACAATTTATTCGCTTCGCCTTCGCCTGCCACACTTTAGAGTTTTGAGTGCTGCCTCTAAGTCTAGGCCAAGTCGCCTGTCAACTGCATTTGTTGCGCTTGCTTAGGTGAAGTTTTATTTTTCACTTACATATTTATTTTTGATGGTGGCAGGCGTCGCCTCTTTGCTCTTTTCTAAATGCAACTTTTTGTCTTTTCTCAAATTATTTATTGTTTTTGTTTCAGTAGAAATTTGCATTTTAATTTTAGCCCAGGTGAACGTGTGCCAATTTGAATTAAATTTGTTGTTAACGCCTTTGCACTGTTGTTGCAAATAGATGTAATGACAGTGATTTGTATTGTTGATATGCATAAGCGTGCATAATTTTATGAGCCGAGGCAAGTAATACCTTTTGAATATGCTGAAAATAAAGTTATAAGTTATAAGTTAGTGTGATTGTTAGAAAGAAAATATAAAAGAAATAGATGGAGGAGAGATTTTATTCTATTTTGAAGTCAAGGGCGTTGTCTCTATATGTTATATCTGACTGTTTGTAAATTGAGTTGCAATTTATAGAAAATACTTCTCAATTTACTGTTCTGTAAATTCATCCTAAATAGAATAGCAAATTTAGGCATGCATACTTATGTTGCAACATAAACCATTAAAAATGATTTAAGCATGAAGGGAAAACATGAATAAAGACATTTTTAAACATACTATTATATAGAAAATGTCCAGAGTGTCTGCAGCAAGGCACTAAGGAAATAGGGATGACTACTACTCATGGAACCAGTAACTGAACGCCATCTGGTATCGCAAAGAAACAAAACGTATGCGTGACTTATTGGCCTACTAGATTAACCTAATTTAACCTTTTATAGAAACACCTGTATTTTCATTGTGATCATTCAACTTTTACGGGAGCTCCAGTAGTCCAGTTGTTGCTTTGCTTTCCACAATTTTCCACTTAAAATTTCGGGAACATATATTGTCAAATCAAAATGTTTTCATACAAGAACTTGATTTGATCGATAATTGGTTATTTATATACATAATGTATACAGTATACTTTATAAGGGCTTTTGCATGGCTCCTTCTGGGCGTTAAAAACTTCGTGACGAACATCTAACTTGGGCCTATTATTAAAACTCTTTTTGCTATATCAGATCTTTGGGTTCTTTGCCATTGATTTATTGAAAGTTTTGACAATAATCCTTCCAGGAAATTGTATGGCAAAACATTTTATATATAATTATATTAGGCATTACGTGAGACAAGCCGATCGGCTGGGGGAAAAAGCTTCTATATACATATAATGTCGATTTTGATCCACAGAACGAGTGATAATTAAAATTTAAGTGTCTTAACAATTTATTATTATTACGTTATTGTATTGTTACGTTATGTCAACTAACATAGCCGTCTTATGTTAACAACAGAGTCATTTATGTTCACATGTGCCATTTGTGGCTTCTCCAGAGAACTTAAAACATAGAGAAGGTGCAAATTGAATTTTGTATGATGTTCGATTTGGCGGCTAACAGAGCCGATAGAATTTGTGTAAGGAATTCGCCGTCCTCGCTGCTATTTAGCAGAATTGAGCGCGTGCGTGGCAGAAATATACGTAAAATGGCTGC
>NW_017537412.1:94560-175764 GCF_001853355.1 Bactrocera latifrons | reverse complement strand
TGCATATATGCCATGCCGTAAATACATATATTTATTTCTCTTCATATTCTCTGTTATAATATGTGAGAGAATTGTAAAAAATGTTAAAATTGTGAGGCGAATGCCGACCTACAATGTTAACAAATGCGGCGAATTCCTTAGCCGAAATCTAACAAATGTTCGCAGTCGAACCTGCACCTTCTCTATGTTTTAAGTTCTCTGTCGAGTCGCTGTTTTTTCGCCGTCACTTGGAGCAATTGTTTATATTTTCCAATTCCCAACTGACAGTACGATTGCCACTGCCGAAGTAAACGAAAGCAAGCACAGAGAGTGTCGGTGAGCGATTTTAGCGCTTCAGTGTTTTGATGATCGTCGTTGTACGACCAAAACATTCTATAAAAAATACACACATACATACATACGCACATATTTATTGACTGGCAATCGCGGATATGTTGCCACCGGTTTTTCGTTACATTTTAGCCACAAAGCGGTGAATACAAACGTGATCGATTTGATTGATCGCATTTGCGAGTGTGTGTGTGTGCTTGTACGAGCGTTTGTACTTTTGCGCATTGTTTGGTATTTGGGCGCGTAAAGCATTGGGTGTGCGTGCCTGTTGGTGTAAACTATTAAATCACCAAAATAAAAACTTTCTATTGATCGTGCTTGGCGATCACTGCGTGCGAATTGAAAAATAATTAGAGAAAATAATAAGAAATAAACAGGTGTAAAATAGAAAATTAATAATGTAAAGAATTGTTTATATTTGATTTGGTGATCGTACTAAGGAGAAAAAATGTTCATGACGAAAAATATGTTTTTGTGGTGGATATTAATTTTGAATTATTTATCTATTAATCGTTAAACATATTTAAAGCTTGAGTAGTTGACGTAAATGATTTACACACACACATACATATTTACAAATATTTTTATTCATTATGGTGAAAAGGTGCACTGTACACCATTAAGTTATAGTAAATACCTACATTCCACATATTCACATGTTGTCGCGGAGGTGAAAGTGTGCGAAAGAGTTTCTGAAGAGAAATTGTGCAAAAATAATCAAAGTGTAAAGCAAAAAAAGATGAATAAATAAAATAAAAATAATTACGTTGAGATAATAAATAAAAGTTAATATACTATAAAACTGTGAATTTGAAGTTTAAAAATATAATTGATCATAATTTATGACAAGGTATTACAAACAAAAAAAAAAAAAAAAAAAATTAATGAGAATTAAAAAAAAAAAAAAAAAAAAAAAAAAAAAAAAAAAAAAAAAAAAAAAAAAAAAAAAAAAAAAAAAAAAAAAAAAAAATTAATGAGAATTATTAAAAAAAATTAAATTAACAATTAAAAAGTTAAAAAAATAAACAATATAAAAACAGAAAAGATATATGTATGGTGGGTGTCCAAGTTTCCAAAAATTTAATTACAAAATTAACAAAAAATAAGAAAATCCACAATAACGAATACCCACATAGCTACATATATATAAATATATATATATGTATATTCACATTCAAAGCTTAATAGTGAAATAAAAATACGTGAAAATCAAAAATAATAAATAAATACATATTTATATACATACTTAAAATTTGATTAAAAAAATACACAAAAAAACATATTTTTTATTAAATTATTTTGTTTTTTAATAAAAAATTTTATGATTAGAAATCTTCCAAAAAATAATATACACAGTTGCATTAAAAGTGTCTCAGTAAATGCGATTTCTGTCACTTAATTAAATTTGTAACGGCGAATGAAAATCATTAATTTAAGCAGCAAGTGAGTGTTAACAGGCAATAAAATTAAGCAGAAACATCCTGTTTGGAAGCGATAATGAGACAAGTTATTTGTTGTGGTCAACTTTATTAAATTTTCTCAAAACGTAAAAAAAAAAACTCAAGAACGACATTCACAGCAGTCTGCGGTTTAGAACGGATTTAGCAGTCATTTTGTGGTATTAATTCATTTCACACGAAAAAAGGCAAGTAAATTGGAATCACTTTGTTGCAATCGCTCAAATAAAGCGGTTGCTTTAATGGCGACTGTGAGGTTGAGTTTGGTTAACTTGAATAAGGAATAGCCGCAAGGAAATTTAGCAGATGTTAGTAGGAAGCAAGCGAAAAATCTATACAATCAAAAATTCATATGTACAAAAGATTTTTTTTCAAGGTTGATCAGTCAGTTTGTATCGCTGCTATAGCAATCTGATCTAAACAGTTTCTTCGGTGCTTTAGGCAATGGCCCGTGCTAAATTTTTTATTTATTTATTTATTTATTTATAAATTTGCTAAGAAAGTTTTTCATACTAGTACTTGATTCTGATTGTTTAGGTTGTATGCCACCCATATTCCCTATATGCAATAGTGGTTCGATATTCTTATATACATACAGACGGACAGACAGACGAACACGGCGTCGAAACCGACTTAGCTCGTCACGCTGATTATTTATATATGTATGTACTTTATAGGGTCTCGGACATTTCTTTTTAGGTGTTACAAACATTTTGACAAACGTAATATGAGTTTATGCATTTACGTGTATATATCTTGTCAAATGTGACCGCTTTCCATACAAGAGCTTGATGCCGATCGTTCAGTTTGTATGGCAGCTATATGTTATAGTGGTCCGATATCGGCAGTTCCAACAAATGAGCAGTTTGAGCATGAGAAAATGACGTTTGCAAAATTTCAAAACGAAATCTTAAAAACTCAGGGACTAGTTCGTATATATACAGACAGACGGACATGGCTAAATCGACTCAGCTCGACATACTGATCATTTATATATATACTTTATAGGGTCTCCGACTGGGTGTTACAAACTTCGTGACAACTTAATATACCCTGTTCAGGGTATAAAAAGCAATAAAACCAAAGAAAAAAATAAAAATTCATAAACAATAAAAAGAGCTAAAAAAGAATTATCAAAACAGAGAGCTTCTCCTGTGTGTCTGCAGTTTTGTAATAAATACTACTTACCAGATGTCTGCTGGCCATATGTACGTATGTACGTATGAATGTACTTTTACCTCATTACTGCCACTTTCCTGTCCAAAGCAACAAGTTTTCATAACAAGAATGCCTTACCACAGCCGCTGTTGCGGTTAATTCAATTTGTTGCAGTCGAAAATTATTGTGGCAGAATAATAAATTCATACATACATAAGTGATCGTCCAGGGCTTGTAATTTACATACTCTTATAACTATCTATTTTAGTATGTTAAGTTAATAAATTCTGGAATAAATTCAAATGCGTTTGTCATCACATTTTAAAGATATTTGATTGCAACTATATGTTTGTATATTCATGTGGCATATGCGACTGTCTTTTGTCATTGTCAATTGTTTAACCTAATTTAATCGTACTTTGTGTACTAACGGCCTGAAAGCCGAAAAATATTCTAACTTTCTTTGCTCGGAAAAGGCTCGGTTTCGACATCATTTTACAGTATATGTTATTTCTCCATATGTTATTTTCTCCGTTTGTATCAAAACTCATACTCGTATTGTTTGGATTTTAAGAAAATTCCTAAGACATGATCAGTGTTTACTTAGAACACCAATGTTTGCATTCTCTGAAATAGGAATCATATTTAGAAGCTGTAATAATTGAACTCAAAGCTAACAGCACAAATATCGACTATATATCCTGAAATAGATTTTGAAAAAGCCAAAAAAAAAAAAAATACTGATCTATATTCGTTAACTAAAAATAGAAAGAAGTTTACGATAGGACATTGGCTGTCTTGGATAGAAAACCAATCCGTTAACTTAACGTTGAATAGTCACCGCTTTTCCAGAAATAGATTATTTGAGGAAGGAAGCCAGGTGACTTCTGATAATCTCTGATTCGTTTTCAACCTATCAAGAAATCGACTGTAGTGCTATTTTTTTGTATCTTCATATGGGTAGTTAGTATTCCAAGTGGAGCTACTTTTTCAGTAGTCTTTTTTTGATAGATCACGCATATTTCTGTTCAGTGCTATTTGGCATTTCATCGTGGAAAGACCTACGCCTGAACAAGGTTTACAAATCGTTCAACTTTCAAAATGATAATATGACATGATTACAAACTATTTGATGATTGTAATTGAAGTTCGGGATCTCGGCGACATTTGGTTTTAACATGACGGCGCCGCTTCCCACACCTCGCATCAATGGATTTATTGAGAGAACACTTCGGTTTCACGTTTAGGACCTGTCGATTGGCCACCAAGACCATCTGATATCGCACTATTAGCCTTTTTAACGTGGGATATGTAAAGTCTAAAGCCTTTGGGAACATTGCAATTTGCCAGATACCAATTGAAATGCTCGAACTAGTCAAATGGACTCAAGGGATGGACCATCTGAGACGTAGACGCGGACAACATTTAAAAGAGATAAGTCTTCAAAAAATAAATGCCAAAGACTGTTCTTTAGTATGATAATACACATTGTCCTTTAATTTGAAATTTCTGTACATTTTTCTTTAAAGAAGTAGGGAACCTCGTAAAGGATCACCCTTAATTTTTTGATATATTACGAAGTTTAGAGTAAAGCTTTACAAAGCAATCTAACTGCTTTTTATGTAATTCATTTGGGAGCATTAGGATATGCCAAGGCTTCATGGGATTCGACGCTAAGCATTTATTGTAGTTTTTTTTTTTGGTTGAGACTGACTCCTGTTAGTATATTACCATCTGATCAAATTTGACCAGGAATGACCAAATTTTCACTATTTTCCACGTACATTAGTAAAGAGATCTTTAATTTCATCTTTAGAACACTCTCTTGACAAATATGCCAATACTTAATGAAATTTTCCATACATTGCTGGGTGGGCTTTCTGTGCCTTCAGCAAATTCTTTCGGTTACAGATAGTTTCGATGTTCATTCATAATCTTCCATCTCGTCATTAATAATGCCAGCCACGTTGTTAAGCATCTATTTACACCACGTATCATTGGTAAAAAATCCAAAAGATTAATCAAATTGTATTGAGTCGATGAAAGGACGTTGAGAATTTCTGCTATCTGTCGGAGACCAACATGACGATTTTGAGGTACTGTTTAACAAAGGTTTTTGAGGACTTCAAAACACTTCTGCAACCTTTTTAATAATTTCTTACTCGTGATTCCATTGGAAGCATAAACTTTCAAGGAAACCCGTCCATCAAGTTTTTTTCCATGAAAAACTCTTTGAATCGTAAACAAATAGGTGTTAAACACACACTAAATGACATATGCAGTTAAAACTCAGGGTGAAAGCTTTTTAATTAAAAAAAACTTGTATTAAAAATGCAAATTAAATTTTAAATTAAATTAAGTTATCCGGATCTAATTTGATAAGATGGTAGTAATGAGCCAAAAGCGCTTGAATGTCGCCGTAATGTGATTTTTATTAGATTGAGTTTTCTATAATCGGGCTATAGCTCCAGAAGCGTATATTTGGAGTATTCAATTTTTGGTTTCCGTGAGTAAATTGGATGAAATAGTACTACGGGTCTTTGTTAATTTTGATCCATATTGGAACTCGACTGTAGGTCTCACTTCTTGCGTAACCGCTTTAACGTGTGGGGAGTTAGAAATCCACACGTAGGCATTCACACCAAACTTACAAAAATATTTTTCCAAACATTTTGTAATATACCGTTACATTGATACTCGCAACCGCCCAAGTGTTTTACGCAGCGTTAAAACTCGCTGTTATTAATTAAGTAAAACCGTAAGAGCCATGTTGGAAAATAATTAGACACAATTGTTAATTGGAAATTTCTGTAATGTTTAAGCACTTTTAATTAAATCTAAAACAACTGTGTAACCAACAAAAACAAAAACACAAAGTGCATGCGATGGATAGCCATATTAAATCACTTTTTTGACGCCACATTTATTTACCGCTAATGGAGAATTGAAATGCGTTGTCGCGAACATTGACAGCGACGTTGCAGCGGTACAATGAACGCCTTGATAAGCCAGCGCATAGTTGCGCCTAGTCTATGAGCCTATGCGGAGCTACGGGTGCCAGCAATAATATATCATATAATTGTAGCAAATTCAATGTCACTGCAAGCTTCCTGTGCGTGTATGTGTGTGTAAAGTGAGAAAGTCGCAGAATTGTAAAATGAGCTTTTCAAATCATACATTTTCTTTTTGTTTTTGTATGTATGTTGCTGCATGCAAGGTTTTTGGCCGTCTGGGATTTCAAAGCGTGAACGGAGTTAAATGCGGTTGGACCGCTTGTTGACTGTTAACAGCTTTTTCTGTGTTCATGTGTATGTATTTGCTTGTGTTTTTGTGGCAAACGCACTTTCCAGCATTAATTATCAACGTTGCACGCACTGCTCAATAACACAGTCAGCTATGGAAAGTGGCAATTTCAGCGCTTGCCGTATACGCAGGCTCGCCTTATCGCCGACGCGCACTCACATAAATTTGCAATTTACATATATGTATGTATATATATATAAATACTTTTACGCGTATTGGTTAATAAAAATTGATGAAAGCTATGCAAATTAAGACTGAGTGCATAGCCGACGCCCATAATGGGCGCCTGCGCGTTTGCGAGACATGTAAGTGGTAAGGTGTGGCGTTGGTTAACCACCAGACTGCAAGCAATTTTTGCTTGTAAATACCGTAAGGCGTTTAGAAGTAATTAAAATTTCGATTAAAAGCGTCGTAATAAAGAGTTTATGTGTCGATTACGCTTCTGAAAATTATTAAAAAAAAAAACATATATAAATAATAAGAAACAAAAAAAAAAAGTTTAAAATTATAGTTAAAGCTATAACATCCTTCACTGGTGCATTTATTATACCATGAAAGGGTACAAAAATATCATTATATTGACTTTAATCGGTCAGTTTGTATGGCAACTATATGCTACAGTGGTCCGATTGGAACAAGCTGATTATTTATATAGTAAAGTGTGTTCCATTTCGAGGTTCCCTACTTTTTTAAAGAAAAAACACAGAAACTTCAGTTTTAATGGGGTATGTTTCTCTCATTCGAAAGGACATTCTTTGACATTTATATATGTATGTATGTAAGGCCTCCGATATGTTTTTCTTGGTTTCAAAAATTTTGTGACAACCTTCACAAACCCTGCTCGTGGCATTATAATATTGAAAATTTGAGTTTCAAAAAACTCACACACACTTTGCAAAACCGACTTTTGCTCCGCAAACTGCTCATTCTTGGCTAAGACAAAGATCAGCAGACATATGTATATGTAAATATGTAGCACATGTACATAAGTATTCTCAGCTTGCTACAAGCATACACATTTTTCTTTGAGCGGCAATTTTCTCCTTAGCTCACGTTGAAAATGCGCACGACACCGTTAACAGCTATTTACGCAAGCTTACACGCAGACTCGGTGGGGTAAGTGGTCCGGCGCATGTTTCATCTTTTGACGCGTCGCGGTTCTTTATAGTTTTTTTTGCATCCATTATTTTCCTCTTGCGTTCACGTACATACTTGCTCACGAAAGACTTACTCTTAGCTTGCAGCAAATTGAGGACATGACAATTTTATGCTGCAACGCGTTGTTGTAGAAATCGCGCATCACCGCGGTCTTACAAAAACAAGTGTTGATGACGAAAAAATTGGGTTGTGAGCCGGAAGCTTGATTACGTTGTGGCAGAAAGAGAATTTCGCTGGAACGTAAAATTGTTGGGCAGAAAAATATTCTCAAAATGTATATTTAAAACTACATATATGTGTGTTTCCATATACATATATATATAATATATAAATTTCCTTATATACATATAAATATACTTTACTGTACAGTATTATCAATTAAGCTATCGGCAAGTGTGCATACATCATAAGTAGCTCATTCTATTTTTTTGCTTATAACCTAAACTTTGATTCTTTGACAGTTCTTGCTCAAAACAATTCTTCCGCTTTACTCTTCTTTAATTTTTATGTTTGTTTCCTATTACCCTTCCATATTTGATTGATTTTTATGAATCTATGTCAAACTTTACGCTTTTTGTTTTATTGTTGTATTTGCGATAATTTTGGAGTGTGTCAAAATTCTTCACAACTGAGCACTGAGCAACCATTTTAAAATTCTTCTCCAGTACATTTTTTTGTCAACGTATTACTGTCATTTAGTAGTTTAGAAGCTGATAATTTCAGTATAATGACCTCATTATTTTCAATGATAAAAAAGTATTCTAAATCTAAAGCATTAATCTAGAGAACTAACCCTTTTATATTATAATATCGGGTGATCCAAGTAGAAGTACTTTTTTCAATAGACTTTGGTTGACAGATTCCGCGTTAGTCGTGTCTATCAGTTATACAATTTTTATTCAGTATTGCTTTGTCATTTAATCATGAAAAGACTTACGCTTGAACAACGTTTACAAATCGTTCGACTTTATTACGAAAATTCACGTACTTTAAAGAGTGTGTTTCGCGCGCTTCGCTCAACATAATCGGCTTACTGAGCGTGCTATTCGCAACACTATCCCATCTTGCGTCCTGGCATTCATTATTAGAGAATAATCGATCAAATCGATTTTATCTAGCACGCAGTGAAAAAAATATAGTAGCTGCTTGTGCAAGAATTAAAGTCGCTCAACCTTCCCAAGTGACTTCGCTTCGCTTTTTGGCCTCTTGAAAAGTTCCAAGAAGATCCGACGTTTGAGCCAAATTTTGTTCAGCAATGAGGCGAATATCTGGCTCAATGAGTATCATTGCCGCAATTGGGATGAACAGCAATCTGAAGAGATTCCAGAACCACCATTTCATCCAGAAAAAACAATGGTTTGGTGTGGTATGTGGGCCGGTGGAATTATCGGAATTGGAATTATTATGTGGGAAAAGTGGGTAAGGTCTAAAGTCTATGCGACCCGCTTCGATTCAGGCCTTGGAGCAAAACACCACGTATGTCATTCGCCAGTTATCAGTCGAAATGGCCAACATTTGGAAAAGATAATCTTCAAAAAGTAAATGTCAATGAATGTTCTTTCGAGCGATAATCAACATTTCCCCAATAAATTTGAAGTTTCAGTGTTTTTTCTTTAAAAAAAAATATTATCTTACTGGAATCAAAATAAAAAATTAGATCTTTTTTATGTTCAGAGTTATCAATTAGCACCAATTTTGCAGCTTTAGGAGCTGTACTCCTAAACTATGTATAAGTTTTTTATTTTTTAATTTTGAAAGTCTCGTTATAATAATTTTTAAAATTTTTCCCAAAAAACATATTAATGAAAATTCAATACAGAAAGGGCTTTCTATTTCTTTCTATTTTTTAATAAAATTTTCAAATTAAAAAATATTGTCTGAGAAAATACATTCCAAAGGCTGTTGAACTGTCACCGGAGGCAAGTTTTAGTCGTTATTAAATATTATAAAATTCCAATAAAACGGAGTGCCGCTAGTGCCTGCCCCAGCTGAGCCATGCGAAATAATCAAAGCCAATATGAAAATAAAAATAAACGCAAACACATAAGCACAAATATGGCGAATAACAAGTTATTATCAGTTATAAATGTATTAGCTCTGAGCCATGACTGGATAGCAAGAAATGCGAGGCAGTAATTGTCGGCTGTTGCAGAACAAATCGACCATGAAAATAAGTTTACCAGAGCTAAGCGCGTAATTCGTGACGCCCACTTTGTACACTATGAGCGAGCAATGGAAAATGTTGCAGAAAAAATAAAGGCAGCAACATGCTGCAGTAAATATATACCTATGTATATATAAAAACAAATGTACGCTTATGTATTTATTTACACATATGTGTATATCAATTATTTGCTCAGGCTCTCCGTTGGCAGTTTAAGCACCTTTGGTGCTTACAAATACGGAGGCGTGGGAAAATCAACCGAGTAAAGTATATTTATACTATTATCTCTGATAGTTTCCGATTGGATCAATTGTTCTATTGAAATAAAACTAATCGAAAATTAAGTTATACGCTCAATTAAACTCGCATACAAATGTGGAAGGTGTGTAAACAAAGGCGCAGTGTGCATAAGTATGTGTGTGCGTGTGAGAAAAATAAATTTTTGCAAATGTGTGATAACTCAAATCTGCTGTAGACAAAATAAATTAATTTTCATTTGGATACCCCACTAGATGTCTAATACAATATTTTAGACACAAAAATAAAATATATGCAAATCTCCCAAGTGCCTTGTTCTTCATTTTCTCAGCTCATTTTCATGCTATTGTACGGTAGCTAACGCCAGCAATCGCCACAAAAATTTGCCAGTCAGCATTTGCTTCTTACATACATACATATATGCGTACATTAGGGTGAGAAAAAAAAAATTAACAGATGAATTTTATTGGCTTAAATTAATTTATTTACAAAGATAAAAATTCGGAATTTTTATATTCAAAAGCGCTTATATGTAAAGCTTTGAAGAGTAAAAAAATCAAAATGTGCAGTTTGAGTATTTATTACTTGATATCTTTAAAATTTGAATTAGTGTGTTAAAGATTATGTTTGATTTTTGATTATTGTAGGAAAACCTTTCAAGGAAGGCAATCATGAAGTTTTTTCTAAAACTACTTGTACATTCAGTACAATGTATTAATACGAAATTTTTTTTTTTGCTAAAATCTGAAATATAAGCGTTGTTTTGAGCTCTTTTAAACATAAATTTTTTGGTCTACAAGAATACGTCATACAAAGAGTGCTCCTTAACGCATCAAAATGTTGGTATCTTGAATGAAAATAACATTTTTATCTCTTTTAAAAACGAAGTCTTGCGGTATTTTCGCTAGTTGGCGCTGAGAGCGCGTAGTTCTAGTTTTATTCGTCGCATCGGGTCATGCTATACCTTTTTGGAAAGCTCATNCGCTGAATTGGTCGAAAGAGACCGGCATAGTAGCAGCCGTAGCATCGGCCAAGAGCTGGGCATGAGTCATCAAAAAAAATTTTATGAACAACTGAAAATTCAATAAAAATACCGCAAGACTTTTTTGACAACCTAATATATAGTTTTATGACGGCTCATCGAAAGATCATTGCAAAATCAGTTAAATAAAGTGTATTTATTTTTTAAATATTCTTAAATGCATTCTTCTCAAACTTTTTTTATTTACTACATTACAACCTTGTCTTGTCTCTACTTCTAATGATTAAAGTGTTCGATAAAGCAAGTTGTAATTATTTTTATGTCCCTCTCTGTCGTTCCGATTTCAGGCTCAAGGCATTACATTTGTCAATAGTGCTCAGAAAAAAATTAAAAAAATTAAAAAAACTAAAAAAGTTCAACGCAAAATAAATTTGTTGGCAAGCAAATTTAGAGCAAAGAGCGAGCTAAAATATAATTACAACTTCAAAGTATTCATTACAACGTAACTAATCGATTAATGAACGCTGATTGATTGGTTGTGATACACAGGCATCCGAAAAGGTATGGATTAATGACGGGTATTACGAACTGAGTGTGCAGGGTTAAAATTGAGTTTTGCGTTATAGAAAAATTATACTTGTATTTATATAATTAAATTTGGTGTTGTAATAATTTGCGGTTTAAAAATTGGGGAATAAAAATTTAGTTTGAAAAAATCTTGTCTATAAAATAATATATACAAGTATATATGTACATATATAATATAAAACATTTTTTTAAAGTAAGATTTTGCGCAAACTCAGGAATTGACAATGTCATAGTTTTCAATGATAAAATCTCAAGCAAAACTTTACAAAAATATAAAATATAAACAACTCAATTAAAATAAAAATTGTATAAAGATTAAGATGTTGACTGCCACAACTTTTGTGTTTAATGTTCACCACTCGAGTTTCCGGTGCAGAAATGCTAAAACGGAAATGACTATCTAAACAAATGGCAACACCTTCAGACAACACTCAAGCGACTTTGTGAGCCACAACAAACATACACACATATTAAAATATATACACGAAAGGTATGCACTAAGTAAGCAAAAGTGTTTATTTAAGGTTTGGCGCAAGTGGTCCACTAAAATCAACAAAAATAAATATAATAAATAAATAGGAGCAAAAAATCAATCATTAAGCGTTGCTGCGTTCAAATTGGCCAACAAAATTTATGAGCTGCGCTGTAAAAATTTGCAAGTACCAACAAATAACGTGAGCAAAGTCCAAAAGCTATATTTGTATTGTTAACAAATTTAGCTCTGCTTGTGTGTGTATGTACATATGTACGTGCATAATCCATATTAAATGTTTGTTTTTGTGCCGCTGACCACTTTATGTTTACTCGAGCAACATTTTGCTTGTTCTTTAAATGCCCTCACTTATTCAATGGGCATTTCTGACCCAATATTAGCGCCATGGCTGATTACGAAATCGTGACTTTTGCGGTTTAATTTTTGCCTAAGCGCATATTCTTTACATATAACTGTTTGTATAAAATTTTATATTTATAAATGCGTGTTTGCTCTATTCGAAGTGCAAATAAAGCGAAATTCTATGGAAAAATATTAGTTTGCAATTTTGTTGTGAAAAAAAATTAGAAAAATGTTTTGAGGCGCATACGTGCGATTTCAATAAACAACAAGAAAAAACGTTAACTTCGGTTGCACCGAAGCTAAATACCTTTCACAGTTGCATTGCCGTTAGTAACTATGTGTTCAGTTTGTATGGAAGCTATATGCTATAGTAATCCGATCTGAACAATTTATTCTGATATTACAGTATTTCTATAAGCAATAATTCATACCAAATTTCGAGAAGATATATCGTCAAATGAGGAAGTTTCCCATGCGAGCATTTGATCCCGATCATTCAGTTTGTATGGCAGCTATATGTTACAGTAATCCGATCTGAACAATTTCTTCGAAGATTACAATGTTGTCTTAGAAAATAACTTGTGCCAACTTTTATGAAGATACATTGACAAACGTGAAAGTTTTTCATACAAGAACTTGATACCGATCGTTCAGTTTGTATGGCAGCTATATGTTATAGTGGTCCGATATCAGCAGTTCCGATAAATGAGTAGCTTCTTGAAGAGAAAATGACGTTTGCAAAATTTCAACACGGACGGACGGACACAGCTCGATATAGTGATCATTTATATATGTACTTTATAGGGTCTCCTATTACCAAGTCGTAAGAACCTTAGAGCTAATACGTTCAGACACCCTGATGAGCTAGTGAAAATGGAGATACAGCATCAAAGCAAATTTGTAGTGACCTCAAATAACTCAAATGATAGTGTATAATTAGAATAATCCGTTTTCTGGCTTCACAAAGGACTATATGGTAGTCCAAAGGCGATTCTCTTTTTGATTATCAACCATAGAATCCAACGTAACCTCGCTCAACTATTCGCTTGAAATGTTTTACTCAATTTCATATTATGTTCTCAATAAAATATATTCTCCCAAATACTTTAGAAAAAATTAGATATTTATGTAGAAAAAAAATTGTTTTTATAGTAAATACCCACAAAATTAACTGTTAATGGGTGAATATTATTGTTTGTAAAATAAACAATTCTTGTGTCTGTGAATCTACATGGCTTTTTTAGAACTATGAGCCTCCATATACATATATATCCTTTTTCTCTTCGGTATTTCCTCCAATTTCAATTTCTGTGTAATGCAAAACCACTTGAAATTCGACTACCAACAAAATGTTCAAAATACTAGAAGTAAACACGCTCTACCCACAATTGATGAATTTCAGTGCTGAGTGGTTGCTGGCGTCAAAGAGTGCGTTGGTGTAAATTGTCTGGAAAATTGGTGAAAACTGCAATTATGCATGAAATTCTTACAAATTTCCGTTTAGTTGCTCGAAAAAGGGAAATAAGAGTTTTCCGCAGGCAAAAAGAAAGAAAATAATTTTTATGTGCGCTTAAAATTAGTGCAAGTGAAAGGCGAACATAAATTTTTGCTTGCAACACATGTTGCATATCTTGCAGTACCAGCTATGTACGATACAACGACTGACCAATAGAACATGCATTTGCTACACAAGTCACTTGTTTACTTTAAGTAGCCACATTCTGCTATGTATGTGTGCCTATAAATAGCTTTATGTGTTGGTGTGTGTGTGTGTAGTTTCAGAGTTTTATTACTCCAGTACTCCAGGAAAAAGGAAAAGAGAATCATTATGCATATGAGCCTAAAAAGCCGCCGCTAGCAGCAGTGTAAAGTGAGACCAGTCTAGGTATAAACACACAGAGATTTTCCACTGCTCTATTTTTAGCTATTAGTAAATCTGAAAAAATATACAAATAGAAACAAGTGCCAGTCATAAAGCCATAAGACTATAAAAAGTTAAATAAATAAACAAAAAGTTGAATTGGACAGTTCAACTTACGGTACACACACACGCAAACACACACTTGCATATTCGAGAACTGAGAATTGCTGTTTCCAAATCGAAAATTATTTACCTCATATAGCTTTTTAGTTGCCACACGCATGCTACTAACACACACGTCTACATTTTGGTCCATACTCTCGCACCCACCACACTTTGGAGTCTCCTGCGCTTAATAAATTGTTGCTGGCTTTCCATAGCTTTTCGCTGCCTCGCTGTGTCTACCTTGAATGGCTTGCAACTTGCAGCTTCAGCGCTAATTTTCTCGTTTGCTTTCCATTGTTGTTTACTTTGCAGCAAGTGTTGGCTATCGCTGGCTGGCGTCAATGGCTATGTCTGCTTGCTGCCCTTTTTGTTGCTCTGCGTGGGTCTGTATTTTAGGCACGTGTCGATCGGTTTATTGCTTCATTTTGTATCTGCTCTTGTGTTTTTCTTAACTTTTATGGCGTGCAAGCGCTTGCAGAGTAGCTGTTTTGTGCGTGAAACGCGTAGAAATAAGAGCGAAACTTTAAACAATAATGGCTTTAAAGTATTAGCGATTACACGTCGTGTATCATATATGTAGAAAGAGAGCGAAATATAAGTTAGACTCGAAATATTTAACTTTCAAACGACTGCTGTACWAGCGCAAGTTTCAAGCAGTTCTTTATAAGACGTATGCTAGAAGAAAAAAGAAAAGATCATATATTTTTAAATAAATATCATTGTAATAATTTCAAGCAACTAGTTTTCAGTGGCGTACTGGAAAATTTTCTTCGAAATTCGGTGTAATTTAAGGCATGTAGTTAATATTTTTCGAATCCTACTTAAGATAATACTCCATAATACCCTTTCTGATGAAAAGAGCTCAAACGAAGCTGAATGGATTCTGCATTCGATTAGCTATTTTTTCTCCACATTGTCGTATAGTTAACATGTAAAAACAACAATAATATTACCTAGTTGGTTGGTTGTTTGGTTAGCCGCTCGCTAAATATCGACAATATACTGGCGAATGACACGCGCGATGTCTTGTTACAAGGTCCGATTTGAAGGGCGATTATCCGCATAGACTTTACATATTACCACATGAAAAAATCTAACGGTGTGATATCACACGATCTTGGTGGCCAATCGACTGGCTCAAAACTTGGAATTATCTGCGCACCGAAGTGTTCTCTCAATACATCCATTGGATGGTGTGATATGTGAGAAGTGGCGTCGTAGTTTTGAAACTAAATGTTGCCAAAATTGCGAGTCGGTTACAATGACTGTTTCGTTCTTACCGACATAATTTTTGAAGAAATTTGAACCTTTGTTTCACAATTCACACTAAATCGCTGTTTTTTTCTGGATGAAATGGCAGCTATGGAATCTCTTCAGGTTACTCTTCATCCTAAATGCGGCAATGTTGCTTATTTACATACCCACCTAGCCAGAAATGAGTCTCGTCGCTGAACAAAATTTGGCTCGAAAACGTCGGATCTTCTTGCAATTTTTGCATGAGTTTTCGCTTGAGTAAGTCGAGCAGCTTAAGTTCTTCTTCCGTTGTTGTACGCTTTCAATTTAAGATCTCCACGTAGTAAAAAGGACAGTAGGAGTGCTAATCGACTCTCCACGGTCTTCGTGTACACTCTCAGTTACTGCTAATATTATTATTTTTAATTATCCTATAATGAATGCTGGGTCTCAAGATGGGTGATGGTGTTGCGAATAGTACGCTCAGGAGGCAAATTATGTTGACCATGAGCGAAACACGTTCTTTACTGAACGTAAATTTTCTTGAAAAAGTTGAAAGATTTGAAAACGTTGTTCGGGCGTATATCTTTCTATTGTTAAATACCAAACAATACTGAAAAAAATAACATGAGAGCTTGACAAGACTAACGTGTGATCTGCTAAACAAGCGATTGAAAAAAGTACCTCTACTTAGACCACCTGTTATAAACCAATTTATCATAAAATTGATTAGCAGTTCGGGAACGTCTATAAGTAATTTCGTAGTATGTTGAGAGACACATCCACAAATATTTGAAGAAACTTAGCATGAATCATAAAAATAATCAAATGTCTAGTATTGTTATATAAACTATATGCAATTAAGTATGCACATTTACAAATTGAAATAAAATGTTTAACAAAATTCTCAAAACGCCCATATAAATTCATTAAGTATATACTTACACATATGCACATGCACTTTCATATAAAAAATGTATAGTTGCTCTGAAATTATGAGGCGGTGGCAAACATCATGTTTGATAAGTGGCATGCAACAAAACAAATTATTAAACATGAATGCCCCTAACCTTCTGAAGCGACGATAATGCATCTACTTATGCATAGCATATTCCATAATGCACCACAAGTGCTCATATGCATGGCAATACTTTGATACGAACTTGTACAAATTTAATTTACATTAGTGAAAACATAAAACAGCAATTGGAATTTCTTACTCAGCCACTTCAGTTGCAACAATGCAACTATGTGAATCGCTTGAATTTATCCCACGGAAATAAAATAATAATTATGCGCATAGGCATTTGTCTATAATTTTCTTCAACTTGCTTGTATTGTTTGATGCCCTTCGGCTAATATGGAGGCATAGGTACTATTTTTTTTTTTTATAAAATATGAATATGAAAAATGAACTGATGCATGTAAATTAAATATATGTATAAGCTTTGTGGCAGCCACTTTGTCAAGTGGATAAATGATAATTTATTTATTAAGTGCATAGCATTTTCAAACYGTCTATCTATCTATGCGATTCCAAACACAATTTATATATTAACTAATCCTTTTTGATATCGCGCTCTTGACTTGAATATTGCATGTAATCAATATTTACAGTACCAGTTTCTATATAAAATACCCGAAAGATTAATTTAAGAGTCACACCAGTCTGATGGAGACTTTTTGAAATTAAAAAAACCAAAAAAAAAAAAAAAAAAAAATCTTAGGGGTAGTGATTGTCCATACACATTCGAAACAAAATCAATAATAAAACGGCGGTATTACAAAATTATAAAACTTTTAGTCGTTTTTGGCTTTTTTTGAAAAATGTTGCTTCGAGAAACTTTTTGTTTATTTGCGTAGACCCCGCTTACGCGGTTAGCGCCAACCGTTTTTCCTTTTCGCTTTTTGGCGCCAATTTCAGGTTCCAAGTGTAACCAGGTCCTCCTTCACTTCGTGGGAGGTAGGTCTTCCTATTTCTCTGCCTCCTTTGGCGGTTCCTGCTTCGAATACTCTCATAGCTGGAGTTCTTTCATCCTTTCAGCGTAGCCGATCTTTCTCAATTCACTGAACTATGTCAATGGTGTCGTATACATATCTCGTACAGCTCATCGTTCCATCGACTGCGGTATTCCTCGTTGCCAATGCGAAAAGGACCATATATCTTCGGCAGCACCTTTCTCTCGGAAAGCTCGGAACTCCGACTCATCTGATGTGGTCATCGTCCATGCCCTCATAGCAGGACGGGGATGATGAGCGACCTATAGAGTTTGGTCTTTGTTTGGAGGACTTTACTTATCAATCAGTGCTCAGTCCAAAGAAGCACCTGACAAGAGTTTTTATTAGTTGGATTTCGAGCCTGACGTCTGTTGGTGTTAATACTGGTTCCTAGTTATAACTGTAACAGTGAATTGGATGCCATTGGATGAGCCATTCTGGAGAAAGCAGAACTAAGGGCGTGGTTGTTAAGGTCAATGATATCGATATTATCGGCGTACGCCAGCAGCTGTATACTCTTAAAAAAGATGGCACCTTTCATGTTTAGTTCTGACACTCGAATTATTTTCTCCAGCAGTAGATTGAAGAAGTCACACAAAGGGGAAGCGCCTTGTCTGAAACCTCATTTGGTTTGGAACGGCTCGGTGGGGTCGTATCCATCTTCTCTTTATGGGTCTTTTTTAAAATTGGATGCATGGTTAGTTGTTGATTTTCTAGGCCGGGACTGTAGGCTTAATAAGCTAATAAGGTCCAATCAGTTTGTTGACGGTGGGTTTTAATTTTTCACACAGTTCGGTTGATAGAACCTTATATGCGATATGCTTCCTTTACTTCAAGATGTGTTAAAAATTGATTGATTCTAAGATGGTAGTATTGATGATCTTTTCAAAATTAGGATAATATAAGCTCGAAGGTGGTCATAATTGTTTTTAAATTTTATTTGGCATTAAATTGTATTTGAGATATTTATGTGACCTGTATTCCTGCTGCAATCTAACGCATATATTATGATCATGTATTCTGTGTTCCTTTTTTATCTGCTGAAAAAAGCAACGAACTTGAGATACACGCCATACCGTTCGTTTCGTTTGCTATGCCTGTCATATTTGTGGAACTGTGATAGAGAACAGCTTTGCGTGTTATTGAAAGTATAACATTGCTGAGTCCGATACACGCACCTGCTTTATGTATGTATGTTTATGTTTTTATGTGTATGCGATTAAGCGTGTTTGAGAAAGCCACAAATGAAAAAAAATGCTCTAAGCTTCATTAGTTCACCAGCTTAAATTGCTTCCCTACAATTGGATCATTTAGGGTCTTCCGCCGCTTGGAGTTAGTCGAAAAAAAAAAATAATTACAAGTTTTAAATGGATTTTCAATTTGGTGCCAATTACAGCAATTACATGATGGAGTTTTTGAACTTTGCTTTGGCGGAGCATAAAAGAAGATGGCTGCGAAATAAATAGGCTGAAATTTGGTTAAATTTTTTTTTTTGGAAATTTTGTTTGATATTTTTCGCCATTACAAAGAGGAAGTTTTTTAATTTAATATTGTATTTTTTTTTTTTTGGATTTTTTTTTCATTTTAATAGTTTTTGGTTTTGATAATTGTATTTTATTTAAGTTTAGTCTCTAGTTTAGTTTTCGACTTTAATTTTCCTTAAACGCCAATTAAGCTTTTAATTTATGGTTAATACTAAATGTCGGCATAAAACCTAAAAACAAATATTAAGAAAACCGCGCCAGAGAAACCCAAATTACACACATTTCCTATGCAAATTCAAATATGTTGAGCACGTGGCTAAATATTAATCTTAAAACAGCAAGCGTTCTTGTTATTTTTCGTGCCTCCGTGTTTAACAAGTGCCTATGAATTATTGTTGTTTTTGCAGCCACAACAGTTCAACGAAACAACGTTTTGGGTTGCTTTTGGCGCGTTTCCAACACCTTTGCTGTTCGGCTGGCTTACATTTCACTTGATAGACTTCAACAAAACCGGCATAAACGTGTCTGAGCGCTATTTTGTTATTTGCATATTTTATGGTATAATGAGGCACATATACAATATATATGCATATATATATAATTATAAATTTCTTTGTCCATATTTTTGTGCGTTTTGCAAGCTAATTCATATATTTTTTTTATGTATTTCATTGCCTCATTTACATAAGTACGCCTACGCGTCTTTTTCAACACTCCTACGAATTCTTGTGGTTAGTTTTTGTGGTAATCAACGCATAGTTTTGATGCGTGTGTACTTTTATTAAAACATTTAGGTAGCTTATAAATTAACGCACTGTGTTTAAGCTGTGATTGTGATTTGCTTTGATTGGCTGTTTTGTTATAGATTTTTGACAGACCTAATAAAGCTTAACTCTGAAAACTTGTATGTAAATATAATATTTTTTTTAGATTCATAATTTTCAGTTTTGTCTTACATTATATTATTGTATTTTATGTTGATTTTTGTTTTTATTTATACTTTAATTTTTTTTTTGCATTTTTATTTTAATTTTATTGTAATTTTAATTTTATTTGTCCTTTTGGATAAACATTCTAACAACACTCAACATACTCTTTGTGTACAGCTTTATTATTACAGGTCACATTCTATGTGTTGCAACTTTTTTGCACTATATGTCAATATAACCCCACTAGTTATTTATTTTCAAAGCGCTTAAAGCTTTTATAAAGAAAATATTTATTTTAATTTATAACATTTATTTTTCTTTACAGGTGTTGGCGTTGAGACTTCATCGAATTGCTTAGTTGGCGAGTGATCTTAAAAGGTGAGCTTAAGCGTCATACATACACATGCACAGCACACTTATGAAAATTTAATATAATGGCTCTATCTTTTCGAAAACTAATTTAAATTATCTCGGAAATCGAGCCTAAATATTTTGAAAATGTTATAAACTAATTTTTGAATTAGTCTCGAATTACATGCATATAGAAATATTTTTTTTTCATATCACGATATACGTTATGTATATGTAGGTTAGGTTAGATGGTCAATCCCGCAGCATGGCGTGGAATCACACAAGGCTGTTATGTACAGTTCTTTGCGAAGCCAGACGAAAAACTCCCGATTTACCTTGGGCCATAGGGACCTGGTACGGTCGTTCCTATTTGACCAACACTTGCTGACTTGGTTCGAGGCTCAATAGTTCAGTAGCAAACCAGCCAAAGGAGCTCTTCAGCAGCCTTCTCCTTCCAGTAAAGCAGCCATCTCTACTTGGAATAAGCTGCAATGATCTGGAAGCCTAAGTGATGGAGTTGATGGAAAGTTCCTGACAGCGCAACAGAATACTCCTCCACCGACCTTACCCGCAAGCTTTCATTCATTCTTAGAAAGCCCCTTTCCTAGAGCGAGTATTTCCCTCTCATGCCTCCACCGAAGATATGTGAGCAGAGAAATGACAGTCAGGGTTAGGTTCAGCGGATTTCAGAGTCCCAATTAAGGCGTAAAGCATTTTTTGGAAGCATTCTACTTTAAGGCCACCTAGCGGCAATTTTTTCTCACGACACATTCGGGGTTGAGTGAAATCCGTCCATTTATGGGAGAATTCGTGATCTGATTTTCTTTTATACCTGTTTTTTAAAAGTTGTTTGAATACTTTTTCCATTTAAATGTAATTTCACTTTAAAATTGATTATTCTTTATTGATATAATATTATGTAGTAAGATAAATAGTTCTTTACATTTTTTCTGAATATCTTTTCTGCGATGAAATTATGCATGAAGTGCATATATTCTCCATCCATTCCTAAATAGATCGTTAGCCATGATATTGTCAATCGATCATTTTTAATAAATAATTCATTTACAATTTTAAAACGCTGTGGATTTTAAAATATTTAAACCGTTACTTGAAATGCTGAGCCATAAACCCTTTAAGCAATTTTTTCTTTATTTTCTTGCCAGACTTCTTCTCAGGCTTCAGATTCTTAAATCAATATTAGTTCAAGTAGCTGTGCATCGCTTCTCAGTTGATTGCATAGCATTGTTTTTGAGTTTCCTACCTGCTAATGGAATGTTTCACTTTTTGTTGCATTTTTTCCAGATTTCTTTTTCGTTATGCTTACCATATGCGCCCGTCATTGTCTGCTTGATACCGCTGTCAATGATGCTTCTGTGTGTCAAAGATGTCCCGTTGTCGAACAATGACGATTGATTGTTATGGTCACAATGAAATTGAAAAATTGTCTGTGTCTGAGCAACGGAAATTATTTCTAGGTAGCTGGGTTATTGTTTTGTAATTTTTTTTGTTGCAACAGCACTGGACAAGTGCAACAATTCAACAGTTTCACTTTCAACGAATGCATAAGTATTTACATAGTACAGTACACATAGACAGTATACGATTGTTTGGATTGTTGAGTGAGGTTCCTTGTTGATATAAAAGTTTAGCGACAGAGACAAAGGCATTTTAATCCCATATATGAAAAATTGCAATATTTTTACTTTAGTAACTTTTATTTCATATTATTGTATCCAGTTTTTGGACCATATATTTTTTTATCATGGGCAATTTGTTGTTATGGAGCTTTGTCGTAGTTCGCCAGTTTCATTTTTGCAAGAAACTCTTGATTAACTCATATAATTTTATTCACATTTTTTCATACAATTTACAATATTATGTGGACACCTTTCCACGCTCTATTGTTGATAAATCCTACACTTCAATACATCCAGTCTAGATAAAAATTAATTTTACGCTGCCTTTTCTATCGTTAAACTATGCACTTGGGTTGAAGAATATACATATGTTTATCATCGAAGCCTACTCATTTTGCTGACAGAATAATTGTAAAAGCTGCATTTACGTCAAATTTATGTGCACCGGTGGGCTCATATTATTATGTGTGGGCTGAAGTTTTGCATACAAATTAAATATTCAATAATTTAACATCTTGTTCACACAATCGAAGTACAAACACAATAAAACATCTAGTATCTGGATGTAGGTCTGATCTTTTTGAAGATCATGATTAATTGGTTAGGTAACGGAGTAATTTACAATAATATTCAGACCAAATATACTTCCAGTAGTTATTTTTTAAACCTTGGCTAGGTGGCCCTTTTTAACATGACACACAAAATAAAGAAAGGTTCAACTTTCTTTCATTGATTTGTTCCATCGTAGGATTTTTTGCCTTAAAATTCGCTACTAAAACTAGTTTCGTATAGATATATGTTTTTTCTTGATAGTTCCTCGAATGCTCTTTAACCTTCATGGTTCATTAATTGATTTAGTATATCTCCAACTATTTGTACTCTTAGCTGATAGGTGAATGATACGACTTCTTTTTTAATTTAATTGCTAAAATTGTTCAAAATTCGTATTGACTTTATTATAACCTTTAAATGCAGTAATAGTTAAGTCAGATAATGGTGCTTTAGGTTGGGCTCAAGTGATGAAGTCAGGTTGGCCGCGTTGCTTCTAAGATTTAATTTATTTATTCATCATGTCACTGAAATCATTGAGGGTAAATGTTATATATAAATATAAATGTAATTTAAAAGGAAGTTAGAGAAAGGTTTTGGAATTGAACCAAGTTAATCACTTTAGCTTTTCATGACATCAGAAACAAATGTATTTAAGATGATAATAGTAAAAAGCCTCTTAATTGGCATCTAGACGTTCCGATCATTGGAAAGTTTGTAGAACATCGTTCATGAAAATCATTACAATAGCCGTTTCGGCTATGTGAGTAGAGGAGTAGATTTATGTACTCTATGTTCTTACTCGAACTTTTTCTTTAACTATTATTATTATAATCTGCTGCGAAGAAACATTTTGAGCTTCATCTCGTTATTCCCAGAAACTTAACCATTTCTTGCTTTAGTTGAGGATTTTCTAAAGCACACACCTATGGTGATTCAACAACATAAGCCTATGAGCGGTACTAATTCTTCAAGGACAATCGAGAGATCGTTAAAGACATGTCTCGTTCTGGACGATCTTCGATCTCTTCAACTCATGAAAACATTAAAACGTGAAGGATATGATGCTTGAAAATGATCAGGGCAAGTTCTAGAGAGATGGCAAAAGAACTCCACATCTCTCGCTAGTCCGTTCGCATGATTTTGCTTTATATTTTGGATCATTTCTATAGGCAACCATATCTCGCTAGGAAAATATACTTGTTTTAGAGCATCTGCTGGTGGTGCTGAGGTTGTATTTTAGTTTTCTTCATGATGCTAAGATTTTCACTATACGTACATACATACTATATGTACAGATGTATATGTATGTATGTAGATGTTTTATTTTTAGACTAAATGCATTTTCATATTGATTTGTAGAGGAATTTGTTTTCAGTTAGTGTTTTACTCTAACTATACACATTTGTACTTAGCAAATAGCAGGAATTTATTGCTGTTTCATTTTTCAAGGTGTTGAAATTGTTATGGGAGCATGCATTGACGGCACATCATTAACACTTCGTTAATTGCTTCGACTTGTACTTGTATATGTATGTACATAATGAAAAATTGAAAGGTTAATTCATATAAAAACTGATTTTTAGTCTACAATTTAAAGTGTTCGAGGAGTTTCTGTTTTTTTTTTTACAGAAATAATTAAATTTAAGACATTTATTTAGTTTTCTATGTAATTAAAGTATATTGCTGATAGTTAATTTGTTTTCTCATATAACGCTTGCAGATGAAAACTATGCCAAAAAGATAAAGATTGACATGTAAATTTTATATTCCCGTAAGTTTCTGTCATACTACTTAAACGGCCAGGATTTATGTATATTTTCAAAAGGGTTGAAAAAGTTAAGTTTGATGACATTTTTCTTCTTAACTAACTTCAATAGCCTTGGATTAGGTATTGCAGTTTATAGAAGATTGAATAAGCCCCAAAAAGGTGAATATTTGTTTTAGTCTCTTGACTTAGGCTTAAGGGACATAGTATGTATTGCAAATTTTTTGGATTAAAATCCTTAATCTACCAATTGTTTTAAAATTTTAATGGCGGATATCTATAAATATTTTGAGAAAACAGTAAAAATTGGAATGTTCATAGTGAAGTCACTAAAGTTTCCTTAGCCTCTCCTTAAACCTCTTTAAAAGGAAAAAACAGACACAATTTCCTTTGAATTTAAACAAATCAGATATTTTATTGAAATGGTACAAAATTATTCTAAGTGGAAAGATGTCGGATTTAAAGACTGAATTTACTATTTTTGTTAGATGTTTTAATAGTATCCCCTTCATAGCAGAACTACTATGCTACAAAGAGAACTAGAGAAGTTTTAAGGTATTTTTTGAATATTAGTCTTTCTCTTTTCATTTTCCGAAAATTTAAATCCAAGTCAAAAAAGAACGAGGCTCCTAACTTTTCAATTAAGTAATCAATTAAAATAAATATAACTTCTTAATTGCTAACTATGTGGTTTTGAGGATCGAGGTTCTGCAGACTGAACATTTCTTTAAACTGATCACTGAATCAGAATCATGCTGCAGCGATTCCACGGATGAAACACAAGCAAAATCTACAACATGGGCTCATTAAAAAAAATAAAGAAAACCGGTTACTTCGGTTGCGCTAAACTATAATATTCATAAACCGTTCCGACAAATTAACAGCTTCTTGAGAAGGAAAGGAGGTGTGCAAAATTGCAGATCAATATTTATAAAATTGAGGGCCTAGTTTGTATATACATATGTATATCGACGTTATGCTGATCATTTATACATAGTCTTTATAGAGGATGTACTTCTACTTGAATAACTGAATACTGGGTATAAAAAAATGAATTTAATAGAAATTATAGAAAGGAACTAATTTTGATCTCCGGGAGTTCCTCTCAAAAAAGACTTTTTTGGGTGACCACAATATCTCGAACTGGGTCCTCTGAAAAAAAAAAAAATAATAATAATAAAAAAACAGATTTCGTTAAAGTAATGTTAAATCTAGTAACTAAATCGAAGGATAAAGTAAAATAAAATTTGCTTGACAGAATGGCGGTTTCTAAAAAAATTGATTTTTTACCAACATTTTGGGCGTAAATTGTTTATAAAAATATATTTATCGGTGAGCAAAACTCTTCGTGTAATTATTAAAACAATATATTTAAGAATCTGTGCTAAAATTTATTTAATAATCGGTCGGGCCGTTATCAAGTAATGTTTGTCATCGACTTTGAAAACACCATTTTGATAAAAACGCGTTTAAGGTTTGGTCTTGTACTTCCAAGTCTTGTCAAATTTGCGTGTAACTTCGAAAATATTGACATGAACGATATGATATGATTCGGTGTGTATTCTTAAATACGGATATAGTAGGGTTGCATAGAGAGCAAATGAAAATGCAAAAAAAAATTAATGATCGGCTAATGTTTCTCTGAGAAATCACTTCAGCAATTTCGAAAACGTCTGTTTCGATAAAAGATAAACTGACTGAACTGAGCGGCTATATTTAGAAGTCTGTAACTCAAAAAACTATTTTAGATATCGATTTAAAATTTATTTGGTTAAAGGTAAAGCCAATCAATTTATGAAAAACCGCTCTTATTAATTTCCTACTAGGCGCCCACATTAATGAATTGTTGTTTAGGTGTCTTTTCAATACTACTTCCTATTTTTTTTATTTTTTTTTCTGAAGGTATTTATTCTCGTTAGTAGTTTTTCAGTGTACTAAACTAAGCAAAATCAAGTGTTGAAATGTAGTTCAAACCTTACTAAACGCTAATAGTGACTAAGTGCTTAGCTTTTATTAATTACATAAGTGTGTATGTATATACATATAAGTGTACATGTACATCACACATATGTATACACACACAAATTATGTGCATGCACCGTTAAATCGTTTAATTGTAAGGCTGTGAAGGTGGAGCCCACAAGTTGGCGCTAGTGATCGAGAATGAAAAATAATTCGTTATGTTAATAGCTGCGCTCGAAGAACACAACAAAAAAGAAAAATCGAAAACAATACACAAAGAAATAATAAGAGCTACATTGTATGCGCTGTAAGCCACTGGACACGTTTGATTGAGTTTTTGTTATTTTTGTAAGCGATCGAACTGTGCGCCTCTGACTTTGGTATTGGCTTTGGCTGCACCGCAAACTGCGACAGGAAACACCAAATACGAGAACACATAACTGTGCTGTTGCGTTTTAAATTGTTGTTGTTGTCGGTATAATTATTTGTGTGTGTGTTGTTGTAATTGTAGTGTTCACAGTTTGTAGAATAGCTGCATTGTTGCGTTTGTTAGTCACTTAATACTAACGGAGACCTGCATGTGTGTGCAATTAATTACTCAGAGTATATAGTATATTCATATACATATATAAGTAGACCTATGTATGTATGAATTCAATCAGTGCTTATGAGAATACGCGGTTACTCTGCTTTGATTAAATGCTGTCTCTTATACACATCTAGATGTGTATAAGAGACAGTAATTACTCAGAGTATATAGTATATTCATATACATATATAAGTAGACCTATGTATGTATGAATTCAATCAGTGCTTATGAGAATACGCGGTTACTCTGCTTTGATTAAATGCTTCATCAGCATTCCAAGGTAATTGCGCGCCGCTCCAATAGAAGTGCAACATTATTTGTTGCATTGACGCTAACGGCGTCCACGCTAATCACAGCAATGTTGTATAAATATATATATATATACACAAATACAAACAGCAAAAGCACAGTCGGTATTAAGTAAGAGCATGAGTTTGCAGTCACACACACACATTCACTGTGGAATTTATCAATGGCATGCATATAAACATGCTGGGTCACTGTGGCAACATGTTGCGCGCAATAATTTGTTGCGACGGCATTGATTTGACTATCTTCATCAATGGAAATGCACGGATGCATGCGTGTGTGCTTGAATAGCGGACTCAAAATGCATGAAATTGTAGATCTGCTTGTTGTTGTTTGTGAATTTTGTTGTTTTTTGTTTTCGGCAACATGTTGCCTGGCCAGTGACCGCGTGCAGGTGCTCAAAATTTCGATTACATGCCATGATACAGCTAATGTATTTGATTAATTTTTATTTTCTGTTGCATGTAATGCCATTCTGCGAAAACAAAGCGCTTGTTGACGTTCATTAGATAATCTTATTAGTTCACAGCAGTGGAACACGTGTGTTACTGACGTAGTTTTGTTGCTAAAATGCAATATGCGATGCTAATGCAGGTGTAAAACATTACTCATAACTACATACATACATATGCATACATATACATACATATGTCCATTGTAAATTTATGCAAAAAGTTAAATAATTCAAATAGCTTTGATTTGCGCTGTTCTTGGCCTTTGACAGATTATTGCTGTGTAAATTATGCGACTTTTATTGTTTGTTGCAAATATTTATTTCGTAATTGCTACATGATTACTTGGAATTTTTAGGTAATTTATTTAATATATTTAAACATATATACATACATATGTTGACCTTGTATACTCGGCATTTGCTAAGTGATTTTTATTATTGAATTTGGTCGGTTGGTTGAAAAGGGAGACGCCTGAACGCTGGACAATGGCTCAGGCACATTATGATTTGCTTGCAGTTAGAAAAATAAATAAATTCAGTTTCATGTCGATGCATTCAAAGATCTTTTGCTTTTTATCTTAATGTAGGACTGCTAATAAATATAAAAGTTTTCTGATCAACTTTTTATATTTTAAATACTCTTGCTTGTTCAATTTGAATATTTTTGTTAAAAACGGCATTGAATTACAACGTTTTTCAAGCACGTATCTTTTTCAGAATTTATGGGCATGTTGCATAAAGATATATTTTTCTATATTTTTTGAAAACGTTATAGATGTATGGAGAATATGGAATATTTAAACAAATCAATCGAAATTTACTAAACACTCAAATACTTAAAATTTCCGATGACTTCCTAGAGACCAGTCCGCATGATACAGCCTACAGCTCCTGCTCCCCGTTGCGTTAGAATTAAGTTTCCGATCAGACTTCGTAGCCAAAATTACTACCAGTTGAGCCCCCATACTGCACTGAATTGGTGCCGAGAGCTGGGGCCCCATAAACACATCACATTCACACACCACTCACCGCACAAAATCTAATCGTATTTTCCAGTTAGACGCCTTTGCCGCCTAAACAATTCACGCGGATATGACATTAACAATTCAGTATCGAGTAGTGGATATCACACCGCCAACGTCTAAGTGTCCATCTGTATACGCACTTTTTGAGTCAATGCAAGCATACTCAAGCTTAATATATTTTTTCGTATTTGATGTCATATTCATAAATCCATTCCTTTTGATTCGCGTCTGGTATCGTTTCATATCCAAAATTTTAAGCAAAACATGTTGAGTCGATACATAACAGCTTTTGAGATCTTTTGATATATCTCTCTTATGCAAAAACTACGATTCAATAGCAGAGATGTGGATGGAGGATTGCATGAGGGAACTTTTCGATGACTTCACTATCTCCTCTAAACGCCTTGGCCACTAAAATACTTGTGTTCGTGTTAAAGTAGACAATTTAAAACACTTTTGCAATTCCAACGATTCCTTTGCCGTGATTCCATTCGGAACACAAAATACCAAGCAAACTCGTTTTTCTATATTTTCACTAGAGAAGCGTTTCGCATTTTTTGCCGATCCGGTTTGTGCCCACAGTTTAAATTGATCAGTTTGAGTCAAAATTGATAAAAAAAAATTGTTTGTCTTAAATTGCTTGCATTTAGGCGTAATGCAATAAAAATATTAAGTAATAAAATATCGGGTATTGAAAGTTACCGAGTACAGAAACTAGTTCATTTAACAATATTTTTGTAGCTGTAGAGTAGGCTAGACCTTAGAAGCTGATTGTTAGGCATATAATTATGAAATTTCCATCAAATATAATATACATAAGATGAATAAAATTTGTCAAACATGAATTGCCTTGAACAATTTTCGCAGTCTAAAATAACACCGTTATTTAAGGTTTGTCTACTGGTCTTTTTTCAATGATATTTAATATCGCTTTTAACTTCTATCAACAGAGATATGATAGGAGAGAGTCATTTGTTGTAAAGGTTTTTTTAGTGACTGGGTTTATTTCAGTATTATTTTTCTAACCGGTGGTATAATTGTCATCAAAATATGTATACTAGTGGCACTCCACTTATAATAGTTCATATAAATCCGGCTTTCTTCGAGCTTTTTCTAATACTTAGATTCTGAAAAAATTAGGCAAATAGCAGATTCATCATATCTAAATCGATATTAATACTTTATCAACATTGAAGGTGCACTAGAACTTGGTAAGTGTTTGTATAGAAAGCTTAACTTAACCCTACGCAGTTGGCGCAAATTATGGAATCAGTTAAGTTTTCGATCAGTCAGTTTGGATAATGTCAATCTAACACAATTTTTTCTACGTGCCTATTGCTTTAACGTCATGAATCAAAGTACTAATGGTTTCAAACGAAAATCATTTCATACAAAACGCACTCTAGTTGAAATACTTAAAATTTCAGAAGCATTTAAATATTTCAGTGGAAGCTATTGGGTATTTTGTCAATTATTTGAGAAGCGTCTCGGACTCTTCAGTATGTCATTTTTATATTAGCTGAGCCACCCACAAGTTGGCCGACACGTGCAAGCTGCCAAATTTATATAAAAGCAAAACAATATGCCCGATTTGTTTATAATATACATATTAACATTTGTATATATTATACATGTACGAAAGTAATGATTTTGCGGCTCAAATTCTATTAACTTGCCAACAATAAAATTTATATATAAACAAAGCATTGTTTTCAGTTGTGTGTCTGTATGTATGCAATTGAGTATGTGGAGCACGCAGTCATTATGTGCGCCTGCATATCAATATGTTAATTTCGTAATAAAAGAATTAAAAATAAGCTAAGTCTCTGGAACACTTGTGCCTACAAAAGCTGCTTGGCAATAAACGAAAATATTGTGGCATTGTTTGTGAAGCCGCCGCACAGAAACTGAAGAAAAACAGTTGCTGGCAAGCACTTTTCGGCCGCTGCTTGGCCGGCTGTGTCACGTTCTTGGCGTCAAGTGTTCATTGGCTTCTAGACGCACCTTACGTTCTGTGCGTTTTGTGCGTCTGATGTTGAATATTGATTAAAATATTTTATTTCTAAAAGCTTTTGTTCGGCCAAAAGGCGGAAAATTATTTTCCGTTATCAAAATGGGTTAAGCATTATGGACTAAGCAAAATTTATGGCTTAAGTTGTTAAAGTGGAGCTTAAGATTTTTTTTTAGTGAGGATTAATTTTCTTTATTGCTCTCTTTCGAAAGCTTAACATTTTTGACAGCTGTTTTTTGGGACAGCAGTCAATATATCGACGAAGTAAAAACAGTTCAAGTCCGACCCGTTCTTGGATAAAATATTGAAATTTTCGACTTCAGATGTCGCTCTCAGTAAACACATCCTACCACAGTATTCGAGTTTGTTGAGCTTGTGGAGGGAACAATGACTGTTTAGCACGATTAGGCATTGCGATGTAAAATCCACACGCTTATGGGACTTTAAAGTATATTTCAAAATTCCACTTCAATGGAAACCCATGGTGGTCTTCGATCTCCGACCCTTAGTCGGTACGGAAAAACCTTCCAGCAAACCACTACCAGCCTTGTTACGTCGTATACCTCTCCAACCTTGAATATAGCTCATCCAGCTATATAATACCGATATATTTTCGATCTGGCACTGGTACCATTCGGCATACATGAATGGTGCTGGGGGACCTGGATTTGGATTGCTTAAATGCATTTACAGTGTCAATCTTGTAATCTTGCTCTTGCAATCATTTTCGTTGCGCACCAGGGATTTTCTTATCTTTCTAATTCAGCACCCAGTGATAATGCTGCTCCGGTCGTTTGCACTGCAGTCGGGTCTATGTAATCGGATCTAACTCAGATCCCTACCTCACCATGTACTGTTAACTCGATAGAATTCTGCCGCTATAACAACCACAATGATTTTCCGGGCGACATCAGCAAACTAATTTGCGGGCGTCACACTCTTTGTCCTCGCTATTTTGGGCGAAGGCTTAGCCTCTTCAGCTCATCTTTGTCGCTTGGCGGCCACGGTTCGCGGTTGAACTCGTAAAATTAAGTAAAGCTGGCCTCGTGCTTCTTTCTAAGCTCCTCATTGGTTCATGGTTGCAGCTGCACCCTTCTAACCAGGTAGGCATCGCTTCTCCGCATAACTTACCTTCGCGGGGTCATCGATTTTAAAAGTAAGTAATTTCCTGGCAGATGGAATATTAGCAGTAACAATTTGGTATCTCTAGTCCTTGGAAGCCACTGGTGTTGTTACCTTCCCCGAGCTAGTTTTATAGTAATTCCAACTCTCTTGCTAGCGCTAGCCCTCGCACCTAGACCAAKCTTCATTCCAGTCTTTTCGTTGGCTGTTTTCGAACTCATTACAAACGTTGCCCTAATTGGGGAACAACTAGTTTCTTTCGGCCTTTTTACAGAAGATCCGTACTACTTTAATTATTTTGTAATGTTTTTATTATCCCGACACACATTTTGGACCCACGAGAGTAGGGCAAAGTATGTCCGGTTGCACATAACCAACCGCTACGCAGTACATCAATCTTAGTACAGAGGGCGCAAGAATAGGGGCCCCAGGGCCCTAGCTAAGTTTACTGAAAGTATAAACAGGAGAGGAGAAATAAGCCTTCCTTCGATGCTTTTCGAAACGCTTTAGATGATCATAAAAATTTGTTGGGAATGGACAGTCATTGCCAATAATTATATTGATTATTGAAACTCATACATACTAAGTCCACCAAGTAGTTACCATGTGCTCATAAAAGAAGAAGAGTAAGATGAATTTTCAACAACAACTGAAAAAAATAGAGAAATCCTGATATAATTGCCTTTAATGTCTTGTCAATAACAATTTGTTGTGATCCCTAGCCCTCCACC
This sequence comes from Bactrocera latifrons, assembly GCF_001853355.1. NCBI lineage: Eukaryota > Metazoa > Arthropoda > Insecta > Diptera > Tephritidae > Bactrocera > Bactrocera latifrons. The sequence continues at coordinate 143,350 of NW_017537412.1, read as the reverse complement.
AACAATTAGTTCTTGAATTGCTTAGTTAACTATTCGAACATTATTCATACGCTTTCCCTCGCATATACGCATGCGCACATATTATCTTCATTAAAACTAATGAATATTTGAGGCCATAATCATGTTTAATCAAATTTTCAATCAAAGCGACTTAGCTGCTGCCACTGACAAATAACCGCAATATTTTTCAATTACGCACACACGCACCTGCCATCAGCCCAGTTAGTTGCAGCACCTGCTTTGCTACAGACACATTACGAGATGGTCACTTTGTTTTTGTGTATGGGGTTTTGTGTGGCTTCGTGTGTGCGTGTTTAATTAAAATTCTTCATAAATTGTCAGAAATGGTAGCAATTTCGATATTTACACGCACAACGCTTCGGCGCAGCTATTAACATGGCGAGCCATCAACTGGAGCGAACGACTGCTCAACGCACTCGTAAATAGCCAACGAAGACCAGTTGTGGCAACACGCTGCTTTCTAAGCCAAGCAGTGCCACATTAAACATTTAGGCCTGCCTGCTGTAACTGCAACTTTGGCAACTAGTTGCGGCTTTTCGTTGTACATCGAATGGAAATTTCGTGCCAAAAAGCGCTATTCACACTGCGCTATCATAAAAATTATACGCGATTCTTTTAAAAAGGCTAACCAGCGCATTTTGTTGCAAATATCGCCGGTTACCGCGAGACAGGTGCGTGTGCGCCAGCTTTGCTGCGTTGACAGAGCAACATGTTTTCAGCTTGTTCATGTGATAAAATAGCCATAAAGCCGCTCGCCAAAGAACCGTTTCGTTTTAGGTAAAGCTTGCCAAATGTTAGCGGCATTAAAGTTGGATGCAATGAAGGAGCAGCTTGATTTTTCATTAATGTAACTAGAGCAGCGAGTAGACAGCGCAACTTGTTTATTATGATACCTCCTAGCTGCAGGTGGATGGCACTGGATACTTCATTCCTTAACAGTCAATTTGCTCACGCACAAAGCTATGCAAATTTCAGTGCTAAAGTTTTTTATGATACACGCTGAGTAGTGTTCGACGCAGTTTGAGTGGCACTGAACAGGGTTTCAGCATTATTGGTATGTCTCGCAGGCCAAGGAACAGTCGTCACACTGGATTTCAGCTGGCGAACCTGCTTCGAAGAAGACTAAGACTGTCTTATTTGTTCGAAGGACAATGTTAATGTTGCCAGGTTTCACAAGTTGTGATCTACACCACCTTTCTGGAGAAAGGCAACACGGTTACAGAGCTCGACGAAGTGTTGTATTGATTTAATGGCGGGTTTTAGAAAAACGAGCATATCTGGTGAAGAAAAGGTGATATGTCACTCTGACAGCATCACGATGGAGCTATGAACTGCTGGCCCATCCATTCCAGAATTAGAACCGTGCGGTCTCTTTTTGTAACCGAATGTCAAAAAGTCACTCGTTGAACACGAAATTGAGTCAAATGAAAAGCTTTTCGCCACTGCGGAGACCTTCTGCAAAGCCGGGTTAAAGATTTTGGACCGCTACTGGATTCAAAACACTTGGACACTGGACGAAGACTATGTTGAGAATAGATTGCCATTTTTTGAAAATATTGGGTTTGGTATTTTGTAACCGATTTTTGTAAACCTGAAGGAAAAATCTTGAATGACTGAAAAAAAAAATATCTAACTTTATGCCCCGAAATGTACTACTGTTACAGAGAGCTCACCTTCCTAAAATAGAGCTATTCCCTAAATTCACATGAAAATTTTATAAAATTAGATTAGGTTAGGCCATAGATTTGATCCAAAAATCGATGGATCCCACTTGGGTAGATATTTGTTCCATGTGTTACCCATAAACTCTTAAAAGTTGTTCACCAGATCCTCATGACGAAGCGTTTTAAGCTCACAAAAAATTATTTGGCGATTCATATCAAACCCAGCCAATTATATACCGATATATATAACAATTCCTGGCAAAAGCCGAACAGTAGAAGAGAGAGTGATAAAATAATGCCACGGTCACCAATAATGCGGCGAGATTGGCTTTGCTAAGAGTGAAAAGTTCTTAGGTCCTCTCAGGGTTTACTCTTGACCAAAAGGATCTCCTAGGATACGTACAATACTTCTCACATGTAGTAACGTTGGAGGGGTTTCATATTAATAATGTAGATTCCCTATAAGTGTTTCGGCGCATTCTGCTTCAGCGGATCTTGTCGTTGGATGGTAGCAATGTAGTAAATTTTAATATGTTAAAGTGAATCCGATTCGTATAATGGTAGGAAAACTTAATGCTCAAGAGAATAATTTTTCATAACAGGGAATGGCTTAGACTTATCTTTATTACCGTTTTTATGGTTTGAACCTATTAGAAATCATTATTAATTTTCAACGATGTCATTATGTGGGCGAATCCAGAAATATGCTATTTCAAGGGTACTGTGGAGAGTGCGCAATTATATAAGGGAGTTGAAAAAGTCTTTTTGTATTTCTAATCAAACTTCACTATATTTTTTTTTTAAATTAAATGAACAAATATGTACCAATTTAGTCGACCACTTTTTGCCTTCTTTCCGCTAGAGATATTACTGCATCAGTGTAAAACTTTTCTGGTTTCTCGGCCATTAAGGGAGTTCTGCAATCACCGAAACAAATGGTAGTCCGATGGTGCAAGGTCAGGGATATATGTTGGATGCAACAAAACTTCCCAGTGTTTGCCGAGTCAGCAAAGATATGTATGGTCTAGCGTTGTCCTGATGGAAGACGAAGCTGTGTTGATCAGTTCTGGCCGTTTTTTCGATTGCTTGCTTCAATCTTATCAGTTGTTTACAGTAAAATGTAGAATAAATCGTTCGACAAGGCTGGACCAGCTCATAGTGGATGATTACTTTCCAATCCCACCAAACACTCAGAATAACCATTCGAGGCGTCAATCCTGGCTTCACGACTATTTGTTGACCCCGCTTGGACCATGATCTTTTTTGCACATTATTGTCGTATTTGATCCATTTCGATTTCATTTCGTTTCAGCAAAGAATAGTACATGTTAATTCGGTCCTTGAAATTTTTCACAGACAATTCATGCGGTACCTAAACATCGAGATTCTTTTTGAAGCCAGCCTTTTTTAAATGATTCAAAACCTCCTCAGCGATGTCATGGCTGCTTTTGTAACGGGTTTGGTCAATCTTTCCATAATTTCATCGACTTTTTCAACAGTAGGTCGAGCAGAGGTAGGGACATCGAAATTTCGAGAACGGAAGCGAGCGTACCATTGTTGTTCTATACGAATTGATACAGCATCGTCGCCGTAAACTTCACACAATTCATTGTGGATTGTGTGGCATTCTTACCTTTTTTATACAAAAATTTCACAATATAGCGAATTTTTTCCATTCTTTTCACTCATTTTTGAACAGCTGTAACTTTTTTTCAACTTCCCGGAATTAAATTTTTTATAGTTAAACGAAGCTTAACGACATCTATTAACAAAATACGAAAATACTTCTTCGACTATCCAATATATTTCAAATGCTGCATATGGAAAAAAAATGTAAATTTTAAAAAATTTTATAGAAAGAGGATTTGAGAAAGAACTATAAACCTTTCTAGTCTTCACTTTGCTTATAAAATACTAAATACTGTATGTGTATTTAAGATTTCTCTTCACATATAAAAATATATGTACATATATTTTAATTTATTTTTATTTTCAGCATCACTTAGTTATAATTTAACTGCGATCATCAACCTGCGTTGACGTTTTTTCCATTTTCTTCTTTTTCTACTAAACTGACACTTGTATTTTTGGATATCCATTTCCATATTTATCACAAATTAAGCATATCGAATTTAATTATGCACATTTAGTTATTTGCATACTATACATATTAGTATGTGTGTGCACTAAATGTTTGTCAGCAGGTTGCGTTTAGTAACTTTCTCTATTGGAATTTGAAGAAAACTCGTTGGTGTAGTTGTAAGCGGCCTCAAGTTAAATAGCTTTATTCTTATGTGTTGGATTTTGAATATTTATTTTTTTTTTTACGCATCGGTGACGTTTATAGTCTAAAGGTCTTAATACGAGTATGGAAGACTTTGTTTTGAGATGCTTTCTGGTAAAAATCGATGCTAGAAATATAAATTAATTTATTTTAATATTATAAGGGTGGTGGAAGTTTATGAATATGTTGTAAAAATTCTAAAATAAAAAAACAAAAATAAAATAAAAAAATGGTTCATGACCCCATCATGGTAATCCCGAAATTTCGGTACTAAACTTTTTAAACATATACTGTTCAACTGTCATAATTAATATGAATAATCAATTGAAAAAATTATTTGCGTTGAAGTCAATAAACACAACTTTTTGGCAGTAGTTAATTATTTCATTTCGGGATCTCGAAATTACTTTTCAGAAATTTCCATTTTTGAATATTTTTTGATCTAAACATCGATTAGGTTAGATCTTCAATAATAATTATATCTGAGCACAATTTCGTAATGTCGGAACGCACTTCCCTATAAACATTGAAAGTTGTTGTATTAGCTAAGGGTAAAAGGGTCATTGACCTCTTTGTTGGATTGGCTAAATGTAAACAACAGGGTCATTGACCCCTTCAAAGGTCACTGACTTCAGTATTGGTGGCGTAGCTAAAGATGAACGTTAGATTGTGGACCTTTCTTAATGTAATCAAAAGAGTCATTGAAGTCTACAAAGGTCATTGAACTTAGTGTTGGTGTCTTAGCTCAAAGTAAATGAAGAATTTTTGACAAGGTTGAATATAAGCACAGGTGTCCGTGACCTCGTCAAAAGTTATTGATCTGAGGGTCATTGAACTCATACCTTGAGTTGACCTTGATAAAGGTAAAGAAAGATGAGTTGTTGATCTCATTTCGAGAAGTATTCTACTCCTATTTGAAGTCAAACAAATGGATCAATGGATCACATTGAACTTCGGATATTATGCTATTTATAGTCTCTATTGCACCATACCGCTGCTTTAGAATCCATCATGTTTCTTTGCTTAGGTCTAATTTTGAGAGACGCTAAGTTTTTACGTCGAATCGAAAGTGCCAAGGCTAATATCTTTTCATAGAAAAAAGTGGTGGTGGTACAATACATTGTTCCGTTTATCCCGAAATTTCTGGATATCGAAATCAAAAAAAAAAATAACGTTTAATGATCTTATTTATAATATTTCACGGATATAATTGGATACCGGATATAATTCATATAGAAATTTTTTTAAAGGCTTTTAAGACTGTTTTGAGCCATACGTATATACAACAATGACACATTAAAATTTCGGGATTTTGATTTCTAACTTTATTAAGATATTGATCGCAAACACAATATTATAAAAAAATATTCCTTAATTTGAAAATCGCTCACAAAGAAAAAGTGTGAAATAATGTCTTAAAAGAAGGGACCTTACATATTCCCGCTAATTCTGCCGAAAGTTGTTTACATCATATTTCATCTGTCATTAAAACATACCATAGACAAGCAACATTAGCTTTGGCATTTTTCTATAAAACAACAATTTATTTACAATTAATAATAACTGCGCTTTGCCTTGAACCACACATATGAATTATACAAACAAACGATGTTATGCATTGCCTCGGGCGGAACGCGGCATTTGAGAGGTGTGAATTGTAAAAAGAGAATTAAAAAAAAAAAAGAGAAATAAATAAACATACTAATAAGCAATAGCAGCATATGAGCATACATTCCTCACTTCTTCGATTTCTGCAAATACAGTGGGTGCGTCTTCAGATTACAGCATTTTTCGGAAAGTTTTAACGGATACTTTGTTATGATTAATGGCCTACCTCGCCTTCGCGCCGCAATACAAGCGACTAATTGGAGGGAAATATATATGTATATGTGTGCAATTTTTAAAGTTCTCAAGTAGCGGTTAGTGCAGTCTAATGAACATTTCTAGCTAAATATGAGATTGCTGATAATATAAATATTTTTCAATATTGTTTTGAACTTTTTCTTATTTCTGTAGCTCAAGAAAAAGATTTACAGCCAAAATATTTTTTTTTTTCATAATCTGGCTTGTAACCAAGCGCTTGGCTTATACGGCTTAGTCCAACCCATCCATTTTAGATTCACGCCGCTCTGTCAAGTTTATCATTAACTAAGACATTTTCTAAATTAAGGTTTCCAATTATGAGCGTAATCAATTTACAAAAAAGCCTACAAATGTATATTCAAACAATGTGCATATTTGTATACACACTCATCATGCTGCTTTAATGCTGACGCCGCTCTTTTATATTCATTTTGCTCTTTTCTTTTCTTTTGTTTATATTTAGAATGTTGCTTGTCGCTTGTTAATGTGTAAAGCTTTCTAATTTTTGTCATGAGAGTTAACTATAATTGATGGATGTACTATTTCTAACAATAATATTCCGTCAACTTAGTTTGTTCCTTAGTACATTTGAAATAATGCTTTACTACCCGAAGTAGGCCTGTGTTGTGTCCTCCAAGATCGTGTGATTAAATATCGCTGGATTTTTTTTTGTGAGGGTGCGTGAAGTCGCTTGTCTATATATGTAGATAAGCCGAGACGACTGAGAGACTAAAGTGGTCGAAAATTGAGTCTCTGGACAGGAATTTATTCGCGGTAGTAGCGACGATCACTTGTCCAAAACCATTTTTAAAACATAATGGCAAACTCTTTTCTTTAAATAAAGTATTTTTCTGCTTGTAAACAACACATCTAAATAAAAATTTAGCAAAGAGACGTTCGACAAGTGGAAAAAAAAAATTTATTAAATTTTTGGTCGAGATTAATTTTTGAAATGAAAAAATAACATCTGAGGGTTTTTAGACAAAATATGGCAAAAATGGACATATATTATAGATAATATGGCTCTTCATGTTGCTTTAATGCTGGCGTCGCTCTTTTATATAACTCTTCATTTCGCTCTTTTCTTCTATTTATTGACCCTTTTGAGTTGAAAATAGTTGAGTATACTAGCCCGACTATATCTTTTAAATGAAAAACGCGCTTTATGGCAAAATTCGATATTCTTATTTTTGGTGGTAACTCTCAATAAAGAGCGACACGGTGACTACGACTATTTTCCAATATCTGTTTTTTAATGATTATGGTTTGCTTTTGAAAGTTACTATTATTTTGAGATCTGAAGACAGAAAAAATCAGTTCTTAATTATAACCAGGATAGAGAAAGAATTGGAAACAAGAAACTTCTTCCCCAAATAGAGAAATTTTTCTCCGCGATATCGTCTTTCAAATGTATAACAATGCTATCGTATAATAGTCTCAGTTTTCCGTGATAGTCGATCAGTCTTATTCCTAACTTTTTCACCTGACTCTTTCATTTTCCCCCTATTGAATGCCGTTCATCGCCTACGGTCTACTTTGTTGGACGCAGAAGTGAAATGATAGACACATCGTTCTTCCACAGTCACAAAAATTTTTCAAAAATTATTAAAAATTAATAACTCCTCTGTTCAGGAACATTATTTCGTTATTATTTTTGGTCGAGAGTGAGCTCGTTTCATGTACGATATGTCAAAAAGGCTTCCTTTATATGTTCAGAATGTCAGTTATGTCGAATTTTTGGACATTATACGGTGCGTTTATGAAATTTTTATTTTTTTTTAATATACAATAGCAGAGATGTGTAAATAAATTCAATGGAAAATCATTTAAAAAATGTGATTTATTTCTACACAACTATTTTCACTACCTAAGTCCCTGATATACATTGGAAAAGACACTTAAAATACAAAAGCTTTGATGAGAAGTAAATTTTCTATTAAAAACTATTTTTAACTTATTAACATTTTTGATCACAATTAGTGCAATTACCGTGTTATCGTGGGAAATTGAAGTTGAAAAAAATGCGAGTATTGCTAAAATCCGCCAGTTTTTTTTACACATTTCATTCGAATTTTTGCTTTGATGGTGAAAGTGGTTTTTCACACAAACTTGAAGCAAAAAAACATAAAAACGTTGAAAAAATAATTAAATTGATTAAAATAAACTAAGACAATGAAATGGTTCACAATTTTCTGCTACACATTTTAGATATAACAGAGGACGTTAAGAGTTTCAGTATTTAAGAAAAAGCTTGACTTTAATAGCCGCGCAAGTTGAAAAGGCGCAACATTTACTTTTTACAATAACTTAGGCAACTCCATGCTACAAAAAAATTTTACTTTGCTGCCGTTGTATAATTGCCGACAAACGTTCATTCATAAAATAGTATGCCGCCATACAAGAAAACACAATAAAAAAAACTACTCGTACTAGCAACACCGTTAGCGCGACGGGCTGTTTGTAAATGATCGGCAATTGTGCCGAGGTGAGCGTCTCACTTCAAGTTCCACTTTTTATCTACATGCTACTTGGTGTTATATGCACTTTATACACATGCCTGCAGTTAAGTGTGTATGTGTGAAAGCTATGTACGTGTGTGTGTGCGAACGTATTGCCGCAATAACAGCGACTGTTGTGGTCATTATGATGTAATTATGATCATAAACCGTTGACATGTTAGCTATCAGCTCGGTGTGATTTGAAAAATCATTTGAGTGACTGGCTGAATTTGATGGCAATGGCGTTGTTGGCCGGCAAACGAATGGTTGATAGATATACATATGTATGTGTACACGTATGCATAATAAATAGTTTATATTTGTGCATAATACGCGATGCATGCGCGCTGTTTTGTAATGCAAGCAGATTTGTTCAGATAAGTAGCATAAACATATTTACAATGTTTGCATCTACGAAATACGCGTCAATAACGAAAACGAAGAGAAAAATGTTGCAGACTTAGGTTAATTAAGGTTTTATGATGCATTCGCTTGGACAACGTACAAAGTTGCAAATGTGGATTTACGTGGTAACAAACTTTATAAAAGTAAATATAAAATTATTTGATTAAAAAGCTATTCAATGTACAAAAATGGTGTAAAAAGTGGGGTTTTGAGGAAAATTCCTTGATTTCGAATTAGTAATCAGTTAAAAAAGGTAAATTCATAAATTTAAAGAATTTTTCACATAGTTTTTAAACATATGCATAGATAAATTACATTAAAAATCATGCTCTTATCAATGGTGTTCATATTATTTTGTAAAAAAAGTGAAAATTTCCATTTCCATTACAGGGTTATATCTCGTTTAGAATATTAAAACTAAATCCATTGATTTGCATATGCATTAGAGCATGACCTAGCCAGCGTAGCCGTTGTCTCTTAATTTGCTGAACTATGTCAATGGCGTCGTATAAATTTTCGGCAAAACCTTTTTTTCGAAAACTTGTAATGCATACTCGTCATATGTTGTCAGCGTCCATGCCTCAACACCATATAGCGAACGGGGAGGACTTATAGAATTTGGTCTTTGTTGCTCAATCAGTGCGAAGTAGCACCAGTTAGCAAGAGTTATTCAACTTCTAGGCTGACATTGTTGCGGTGGTTAATGCTAATTCCAAGACAGATGTAATTATCTTCGACTTCGAAGTTATGACTGTTAACATTGACTTGGGAACCAAGTCGTGAGATCTGCAGCTCAAGTTATTTTCTACAGGAATAGACTGAAGATAGGGAGTGCCTTTGGTATCGGCCGGTAGTTGGCGCAGATTATGGGGTTTCTCTTTTTGTAGGTCAGAACACAAACCGTCGGGCGTGCTTTCGTCTAATCATATCAAAGAAGCCGATGCTTGCTCCTTATCAGTTCTTCGTTATTTTAATAGCTCGGCCGGCAATTCTTCGGCCCTGACACATTGTTGTTCTTTAGACGTGTAATTGCTCTTGGAACTTCTACATGGACGGGCAATGGAACGTCCGCTCCATTGGTATCGATCGAGGAAATGGGTACACCATCTGCTAGTGTTATGCTTTCACTGCTATTCAGCAGGCTCGACGCTGGACCGATAGACTTAAACTTTCCGCACGACCTCCATAGATATCTGTATTTATCAGGATTTGATCGTAGTAATAAGAATTTGGTAATTTGAGCCATTTGGATTTAGATTTGAGATAATTTTGAGCAGTAAAAACTTCCTTGCCCCAAGGCAGCTTTTGTTTTAAGTCTTCCGGGAGATGGAATACGGGATCAAGAGAATTCAGAATTCTTCGAATTGAATCGACGAAAAAAAATATATCTATTAAAAATTATATAAGTTTAATGTTCATCTACTAGTCATAATTTGAAGTTAAATTTTTTTATTAACAGGATAATATTTATGATAATGATGGTACTTATTTAAAAATTTCATAAAATTTACACGGAAATATATTTCATATATCCATGTCACTGATCGAATTTGTATATGGATATACGTATACCTAATAATTATTGTATATTTTCAATAGACCTCAAATGTCTTTTTATACCCTGAACAGAGTACATTAAGTTTGTCACGAAGTTTGTAACACCCAGAAGGAAGGTCCGGTAACCCTATAAAGTATATATATAAATGATCAGTATGTTGAGCTGAGTCGATTTAGTCATGTTCGTCTGTCTGTCCGTCTGTTCGTCTGTCTGTCTGTATATATACGATTTATTTTATGATATCGTTTTGAAATTTGGCAAACGTCATTTTCTCTTCAATAAGCTGCTCATTTGTCGGAACTGCCGATATCGACCACTATAACATATACCTGCCATACAAACTGAACAATCGGCATCAAGTTCTTGTATGGAAAGCGGTCACATTTGACAATGTATTTGAACAAAAATTGGCACAGGTTATTTTCTAAAGCAACCATGTAATCTCCGAAGAAAATGTTTAGAGCAGAAACTTCCTCATTTGACCTGGTATCTTCACGAAATTTGACATGGATAACTGCTTAAGGTAATAATATAATCTCCAAAAAGATTGTTCAGAACGAATTACTATAGCACATAGCTTTCATACAAGCTGAACACAAAGTTACTAACAGAAATGCACCTGTGAAGGGTATTTAGCTTCGGTGCAACCGAAGTTAACGTTTTTCTTGTTTATTATTATAAAAAGTATATTATAAAAGTGAACACAGATGTTAGAACTGGCACATATTTGAAATAAAATTTTAAGTTTTGTGTTTTTTAGCTAATTTTACTTAGCTTTCTTCATTTCCTTAAAGATACTTGATATCCTTGCTAAATTGTGTTTGTGGAATCCGCGAATAAAAAAATGTTGTGTTATATGATTTCTATCTTGACTTTGACTACCGACTTTTATTATGCGAACTGCTTTCAAGAAGTCATTGGAAGTGAAACAAGTGTCCCTAAAGCAATAAATTTTGTATCGCTTGCATAAAGACCAATTTTATATTGATTCTATTCTCATAACTTACCACTACTTACCAATGCTGCAGTAAACAACAGCTGTTTCCGAAACTGAATACAATTGATTTATTTATTGAAATTAATTTTTGGGTACAAACGTTAAGTCAAAGTTAAAGTAAAATTAAAAGGATTATTTGAAGAATATTTATTAGTTTTTTGTATATTTCATTTATATTTACTTACCTACAAATAAAATAAATTTTAATAAGAAATTTTCTTTATTTTCTATTTTCAGCCGAAAATGTCATTTATGAGCGCAGTCAATCAAACCAATTTTAATTAACTCTCCGATTTTAAGAAAATCCAAAAAGTCGCTATAATGGCCTCGCCAATGACTTCAACGCTTTACCGCCAGTCGGCAACACTGCAAAGCAATGGTTTATACGCCGCCACGCCACCCAAACACTTTGCCATGGGTGGTGTGCAAAACGCTAGTGAACGCAATCGACTTATGGAGCTGCTACGCGCGCCCAACATACTAACATCACCAACATTGGAACCCTCCTCAAAGGGTTTACTAAATGGACCCGGGCAAAATAATTGCTTCCTCAATTGTGCGGTGCAGGTGAGTCTGAAAATAAATTAAACGTTTATGTTTGATGTTTCATGGTTGAGGGTTTTGATAGTTTTGAATTAAAAAAAAAACAAAAAATGAAAAATTCAGAACAGTCAAGAAATGCAAAAAAAAAAAAAAGAAAAAAATAAGTAAATTGAAAACTAAAATTTAATGTGGACATAGAATTAGAAAATTTTTAAGTTATATACGATGTTTATTTAATTATTAAGAAATATTATGTAGCTGTATTCAGTATATATCTACTGGGCAATAAAAAATCACAACCAAGTTCGTTACTTAAGTCTTTAGTTTTAGCTAAAAATTTGTGGTTTCTGAACTTTTCATGTATTTTTGTAAGCAATAGTCTACATATACACCAAAATTATCGCTCCTTTTGTGTAATTTCGTTAAAATAATGCCTTACAGGTTCGCATAGAGAAAACTTATTTTGCTTGAGTAAATATATATATATTATTTTACCCTCTTTTGTTCATATAATTACTAAAGTTCAAAACTATATAAATAAACACTAAATATTCCCCATTTCGCCCACCACTATAATTAAATACGCCTTTAGATATACTTGTAAATCGCCTCATTCACACGCTCCTGACATTTTTTTGCATTATTAATGAAAAAATGGCGCTTTCAATTCGCTGATTTGTCTGAGTCATCATCCAGATTAGCATAGAACATGCAATATATCGCTCTGTGCAGGCAAAATATGAACATATTCGCATTCAAAACCCACCTTCTTTACTAGGTTTTATGCTTGGCTGTCGCAGTCAAGCCGCGGCACGTAAGCGCAATGGAAATTATTCAAACAAATAAATGCTAAATTAATTTGCAAATTAAAAGCATAACATAAAATCGTGTGGCCGCAAAAATCACAAAAAAATATTATTTGAAGCCAACATAAAATTGCTTGTGAGGAAAACCAGGCATGGGAAATGCTAAAAATAATAAAAATCCACACACATACCCATATATACGTCCAGTATTCAAACTGCAAGTAATTATCCATACTTATAGCTGCATGTGACTGATTTTTTTATATTTTTTTAAGCTTGCTACACTCACTTTTGCAATTTCACAGCGCACAAGTGGCGCGCGTGCGCCTGCTACGAATTGCATGTGTGTGTGGGACTTTTGTATCTATTTCCTGACGTTGAGGAAGAAGTTGTATTTTATTTATTTTTATTATCTTTTTTAATTCTGCCACACTGCGATTATTATTGCTTCGCGCATGCGATCTATTGCATTTTCTCAGACTGTGCCAAACAGCTGAGTGAGCAGCTGTTTGTTGGGTGTATGTAATTATAGGGTGCTATAATATAGTTATAATACTTTTCATATGTGCATTTCTTATAGCCGAAAAGGGTATTAAAAATATATATTTTGATTTTGAATGATCAGTTTGTATGGCAGCTATATGCTACAGTGGTCCGATCTGAACAATTTCTTTACTGAAGCGTGGTCCATGCAAAATTTCGATATATCGGCAGTTAAAAAAGTTTTCCATACAAGAACTTGATTTGGATCGTTCCGTTTGTATGGGAGCTATACGCTATAGTGGTCCGATATTAACGGTTCTTATGAAAAAGCAGCTACTTGAGAAGAAATAAAAACGTGTGAAAATTTTCAGATAGATATCTCAATAACTGAATGAACTAACGAACTATTCTCGGGTACAGGCAGCTCATCATACTGAGGGTATATATAGTATATGTTATATATAATTTATAGGAGCTTGGTAGTTCTTTCAAGGTGTTACAAAGTTCGTGGCAAACTTAATAGGGTGTTCAGAGTATATATATGAAGTTTATCTATTTAAATTTATTATATAAAACTATTTTGAATTGGTTAGAAGTTCAGTTGAATAAGAGAAAAACAAACTGAACACTTTTATGGCAACTTCTACTTTTGCAGATATTAATTTATCTGACTTAGCGATCAATCACCCTGTATTTGAAAAAATATACATATCATGCACTTTTCCCACCATTTACCTTGATTTCTTTACCTTTTTATGCAAAAAAAAAAAATTAATTTTTAAACGAAAGCACTGCATTACACTGGTTTCAGTTGCTAGGAAGCCTGATTGTTTTATGTTGTTTTTGCAGTTGTATATATAAACATACATATTTGTACATGTTGCTATACACATAATTATTACCTGCTTGCCTTTGATTTTTTTTGTTTCTTTGAGGATGTGAACTTTCCTATCAATTTCTTGCTATTGTTTGCAATTTTTTTGCTTGCTTTTCGTTGTTTGCTGTATTGTATTTATAATTGTGCTAAATATAGCTGACATGTTTTTGTACTTTTCTCCCACTCAAGTACAAACATTCATCCGCAGATGCGATTGAGGTCTCCACGCCTTTGCAATTGCTGCTACTGTTGGTTTTGATGGTACTGATGAGTCAGGGTTAGAAGATAACCCTAGTTTCCGAATTTCCTGTTTATTATTGAAGTAAGAATGTTTTATATACCTTGGAGAGAGATCACATTGAGGATTTACTATTGGTTTTATTAAATCTTATGGAAATTTATTACCATTGCCTAGTATGCATATDTATGTATGTATATCCTACCATTCGCCTAAATTAACTGTTTTTGGGCGTATATTTATTTTTCCTCACACTGTTTGAGAAATATTAAGAAAATCAAGAAACGAGAAGGTGTTTGGAAACGCCATATTTTATAATGCGGAAAACAGAATTCTTTTAGTTCATATTTCCAACACTTTTGACCATAAAAAAGTCGTTTAATAATTTTGTTTGGAAAGCGTTTTCTTTATGAAGTTTTAATGAAATAAAATTTTGAAACCGATTTCTACTTAATTCTCCTTATGCCTGAAAAAACTTATTACTTTAGTAGCTTATTGATTGAGCTGTAACTTTAACGTTTAACTGTATCAACTTGCCTTCCATGTGGTGTTTAGAGTGGGTCTTTAAAAAAAAAAATCTTTGTAATTTTTGGTTACTGACGGCTTCGCAATAGTTGAGTTTTCCAAAATTTTAGTAATTTTCCTTTCAATTATTCAATAATTATCGATTTTACATGACATTCCCTAGAAAAATCTCACAGTATTCAATGGCAATTATTACAATTGCCAAATGAGGGGACAATTGTGACATGAGTTGTGTGATTTCTTTTTGAAATCTCTGCTCAGACTGAGATACAATTTTTATTTCTGCTAAAAACAAATACTTATACAGTGCTTCCGCAGGGTTCATATGTATATGGTCCAAAGAGCTATTTGAGTAATATTTTCAAAGAATAATTGGTCAATCGATAGACAAGCTGGAGCAGCTCATAGTGGATGATTTCTTTCCAATCCCACAAAACACACAGCATAACCTTTCGATGCGTCAATTCTGGCTTTGCGGCCATTTGTTGAGCTTTACCATACTTGGACAACGCTTTTTTGCACTTTATTATCATCTTTGATTCACTTTCGCTCTCCTGTAACCATTCGTTTCAGAAATGTTTCGATTTCATTACGTTTCAGCAAATAATCGCAGATGTTAATTCGGTACATTAAAATTTTCACAGACAATTCCTCTGGTACCCAAACATCGAGCGTATTTTTTTAGCCAGCCTTTTTTAAATGATTCGAAACCGTTTGATGATGAATGTTAAGTTTCTTAGCGATGTCATGGCTACTTGTGTGAATTTTCTGGTCAATCTTTTCCATAACTTCATCGACTTTTTCAACGATAGGTCGACCAGAGCGAGGTGCAACTTTCACATCGAAATTTCCAGAACGGAAGTGAGTCCCCAAACTTCGCAAATTTCATTGGTGGCTTGCGTGGCATTCTTCCCTTTTTTTATAAAAAATTTTAAAATATAGCGAATTTGTTCATTCTTTTTACTCATTTTTAAATAGCGGTGACTTTTTTCAACTTCCACGATTTTAATTTTTTTTTTTGGTTAAATGAAGCCTAAGTTCTCACCTTTGGAACACTATACCTGTATGGTAGGGCACAATGTGATTGATAACACTGGAGATATACGATTACAACGGTGTCTATTGATAAAATACGAAAAGAGTTTTTCGGCTACTCAATCTTTTGTCGTTCGAATTATTAAATTTAAAATAATGTTAGACTTATTAAAGTTTGGAATAATTTAACATTTCTCATATTAGTCGCCTGTTGTCTTTGATGTGTTTAATGCATGATCTTGATCTATTAGTATATATGCTTATGAAAATGTGCCAAATAATAATTTTTTAATGTTTACATGCTCATAAAACGCTAGAAAACACTTAACATTTTTAACAGCATGACATAATTTTGACGAAAGACTTAAAAACATATAAATACAAACCAAAATTTGTATGTAAAACAGTGTGAGTTTTAAGTTTCGCTAAGTGTTTTAAGCCTTATAGAGAAGCAATTGGCACGAGCATACAAAATCGTTGCCGAAGAAGGCCGTCAAATCAAAGCCTCCTACACCAGAGGCGACATTGAATGATTATTATTCTCTTTTCTGTCTTGAGTACTTGACAGACAAATTTACCAAATTTTACCCAAATTGATTTTTGCATGAATTCACCAATTTTTTGTCCGCAAATAATTGCCGCATTTTGGGTTTTGATAATTAAACGTCAATGTTTTTGAAACAAAACATGAAAAAAAAGAATAAAAAATCTCAGTGAAAAAATCATCTTTTCCATCACAATCGCTCAGGCAAAGAGAATCAAGTTGACACAATAATTACGAAAACAAAAATATGAGTCAGGCGTTGATTTTGTCAAGTGTGAAGTTCGTCATAATAATTATGGATAATTTTGCTTTTATGCATATGATGTCTTCTCACCTCAGCGACTTAGATAAGTGACCACCTTCTTGCTTTGAATGCCAATGTTAAGGGTTTGCATTTTAGTGCCGGACACAGCCACTGATAAATTGCAATGCGCACAATGTAAAAGCATATTTGTATATTTGTGTGTGTATGAGAGTTTGAGTGAAGTTTGTACTGAATTATATGGAAGTGCAACCCTTTTGATGTATGGCTAATTGTCGTTTAATTGAAGTGCTGCAAGTTAAAAATATAGAAACATTGAAATAGTTAGAGTTGATGTGAAACATTAAGCAAGCAGGGTTGTATTAATTCTTGTTGTTGCTTTTGTTCTTGAATTAGAGAAATACTTTTGTTTTCTAAATATTTCTCATAATCGCTGATTATTAAGGTTAAAAATATGTATGTATGTATACGGCATGTATGGTATATTTGAGCTTAAAAATATGTAAAGGGAATTTCATATAATAAGAATCGGTTTAGTAGATATAGTTAAAACGGAAATTTGAATTTGATAAAATTATATTCACTGTTTATGTCATAAACTAGCAATTAACATGAAACTATATTATATAGCAATATTTGAATTCAATTAATTGTAAGTTCATGTAAGCATTAGGGTTGCCATATATATCTGCGTTTGTGTATGAGAATTATAAAATTATTTATTCATAAATGCACATAAGTGACTGCATATTAATAAGAAAAGCTTTCCATGTAAAAATTATTTTATATTAGGGTTACCATTTTGCAAATAATTATTGGTTTATGCATACCTAGATGAATTGAATGTAGTAGTGCTAAGGTAATCATTTATTACACATTCAAATGTAATATTAATCATAATCGATCATGACGCTGCTTTAGTCAATAATTCAGATCGGCACTATAGCATACAGCTTCCATAAAAACTGTTATATCAAACTATGGACTTGAACAACTTTTTTATTTGATAAGATATCATCACGAAATTTGAGATTGGAATAATACACAAGGCAACGCTGCAGATCCAACAACCATAGCATATAGTTGCTATACAAACAGATCGATCAAAATCAAATCTTTGTGTATAAATTTTGTTTTTTACCAATTATGTTTACGAAATTTTGCATAGATTATTATCTAAAGAAACGGTGTAATCTGAGAAAAAACTGTTCGGATCAGACCTTTATAGTATATAGCTGCCATACAAACGGATCGATCAAAATCAGGATAAAGATGTTTTTATACGCTTAATGCTACAACGAGTACCCCTGTAAGGGCTATTATTTTTTTCTTGTTTTTGAAAAGGGGAAACAATATTTTGAAACATTTTTGGACAATGTAATTTTTTATCTTATATTATTATTAATTTGTAAAAGCCATTAATTTTCATAAAATATTTTATTCACAACTGACTTAGAGTCAGTAATATTATTAAAATTCATAATATGTTTTGAGGTATATATGTATCTAATTATGAACATATATGCGACTAGTCATTTGTTTATATACACTTTACACTAGTTTTTTAGCATGCAAACTACTTATTTTACAAGTTCACCAAATTCCCAGCGCAATAATTTAAACAGCACTCCTGCTTATATATAAATATATACTTGCATATACTTATGTGTAATGTTTTAGATTTAGCTGCCGCCCGCAACATCGAGACCGCTTTTATTGTTGTTTGCTGTTATTTATTCTACCTTCAGTTGGTACTAGCATGTCTGCAGACATTCCCTTGCAATTTCAATTCAACACGCCATCCTTATATAGTATTCATATACATGGTCTATATATAAACAAGATTTACTACTAGACATAATAAGAACTAGTATAATTTTTTAGCATTATATTCTTTATTATTTTGTTCTCATTTTTATACCTAAAATGCAAATCGTAGCTTTCGTGTGAAAAAGCGTGCAGATTCACACGTTTCTTGTAGGATGAGTTATTGGGAAATATCAAATTATCAGCTGACTGACTTTCATAATAGTTGCTTTGCTGTTGTCGTTAGGGAAACAGCTGATTCTAACATGTGCTTTACATAGATTTTCTCCGCCGGAGGCAAGCATACACATTTTACGTCGGCATAAATAAATTTTAGTAATCTTTTCACTTCATTTATGTGTCTGCTAAATTTTCAAGTTTGCTAGTAACACTGCTATGGCTTTTTGCAATTAAGCACGCAACTTAATTACTTAATTTACGCGCGCGTAGAAGAGCTGAAACAATCAATCAATTCGAATTATTTTATTTTTCTCTGGAGCTGAAAAATGAATTGAGCGTTGAAATGTCAAACAATTATGTCAGTGAAATAGCAGAAATGCTTTAAATAGCGCCGACACAGAAATGTCAGCGCCAGAAAGCTTAATTGCGCGCAAAAAAGTGATGAAGAAAATGAGTGTAGATGTAAAAGGCGGGAGAAAACCATAATCGCTTTTTATTTTTTTCGAGATAATGTATTTTGCCGAATGTTGGTAGATATTTTGAAGCTTTCAAAAGCAAGCGCAACTGCAAAGTGCCCTTTAATTTCGTCCCGAAGCAGCTGTCTGCCATGTAGACGGCTATGTTATTTAGTAACTTGTTTGGGAGCAGCTGCAATATATCTGCAAGACACGTGGCATAGCAGATGCTTGCTAAGAGTGTATAATAAGAAGCAAAAGATTCCGAATTCCCCTTTTGTTAAGTACTAAAATGAGATAAATTCAACTAAACGAATGTAAAAGGTGATCAGTAAGGAAATATAAAGTTAGTGAAAGAACCCCTACGGTATCAACTTTTAACAAAGAATATACAGTAAGCAGTTTAGTTTGATTGTGTGCAATTATATATGAGAATGTTCATTTATGTAATTAATTATAAAAATAATTAACATCTTAATTTTAAAAATTTGGGGTAGTAATTTTTATTATTTTTTAATATAAAAATTTATAATTGTATTCTTCGCATTTCTTTCATTTCTCAATTCAAGACAAAGCTTTCGGAATTCCGTATATTTTAAATTTATTAAATATAATTGTGAAATTTTGAGATTTTATATGTTCCATTTCTCAATTCAAAATAAAATTTTCGGCATCACGAATATTTTCACGTTGGTGTTGTAAATGTTAGGATTTTCAATTTATAATATAAATTTCATATAAAATTTCATATAAATTTTATAATATAAATTGAAAATGTGTAATTATGAAAATATATGTATTTCGTTCATTTAAAATGTTGAAGTGGTAATATTTGTAATTACTATATTATTTTTAAAATCATGAACGATTTTTTTTCGGAAAAGTGAAATTTCGGGACCAGCATTTTGAAAATATAAAAATTACTAATATTATTGAAAATTTTACATATAGGCATACTAATTGAGTTTCTAGTTTCGGAATCTCGAAAATTTGCCATACATCGTAAAATTCATTTGCAATAACTGAAAATTTATATACTGTAAGCGTTGCTAATCTATACTGTAACAATACGATTGTTTTAACAGTTTGCTATATTAAATTTTGAAACAGGTGGTAATATTACTCGAATAATTTTTAGTCCCTAGACCCTTCGAAACTTTGCAGCCAGCATGGCACCCATTTACCAATAACTCGTAAACTATGTTTATTTATTAAATTGTAATTTTGAAAAGTTGACAAACCTACTGAAAAACTTCCTCAAACATCAAGGGGTGCCAACCATTCAAAGCTTTTTCTTTAATAATTCAAAATTTTGCACATTGCTGTTTCTTATTTTCAGAAATTAAATCCTAGAGAGTAATATCTTCAATAATAAAAGAAGTATTTTTTTTTAGAATCCCGATAAAATATACAAATCCCGATTTATCGGATTCCATAATACTACTTCTTATTTACCAATTATAATTATTAAACACAGACTTTTTTTTTTGAAAATACCGATTTTCAATAACTTTAAAATAATAATTATTAGTTTTCATAATTGCTCGATCCCGATATTGCTTGTGAAATACGTTTCTTATACATATAAACATGAGTGTGTATGCACTCGCCATTAAGCGCGTGCGCATTTTTGCTAATTTTTGTGACCGTAACGGCCTAGAGTGCTCAACTCAAACACCCAACGCACCTGTCAAATTGCCAAAATTTCAAAGTGGATTTTTATTTACTTATGTCTTTAGTTTCATTGTATTTTATTTTTACTTGTTTATTTATTTTTGTTGTGTTAGTATAAGTGCCGCAAAGGTGCTTGAGCCGACATAATGACGTTTTATTCTCCTCACTTTTAGCTCGCTTTATATTAATGTTAGCCAGCTGGTGACACAGTTGTCTGCGTGCATGGCTAGCGCTTTGTTTATTTTCTAATTGCAGGTGTCGGTGCTCTGGTTTAAGTTTGTAGCTTTGGACAGTTTTTAAGGCGTTTTTCATTGTTTGTAATTTTAATATTTTTATTGTTCTTTATCATTATTAATTGCTGTGGCTTTTACTAGTCACACTCATTATTTTGTTACATTTTTGACACTCTTAGCGACGTGCGCAAAGTGAAAGTGCGAAATGTCATTTGGCTACTACAATAGACTTAAGCAGCGAACTTTTTCTGTTTAAAGTTTTTTTTACTGTTCTTTATTTATTTTTTATTCGTAATTATTACACTATTTTTTATGTTGCCCCATTCATGCTTTAAGCCGCGCTTAAGCGCCACTCTGTCAGCCAATTAAAGTGCTGCCTCTTCAAACAATAATTAAAGAATAGGTTTTAATTCGTTTTAGTGCAGCTGTGTAAAGGCACCTTTTGCCATTTTAATAGCCCACGAAGCTTGTCTCACTTTTTTCTCACAATCAATGTCGACAACTGACGCTGAGAAAAAGTTGTAAAAAAGCAACCAACATGAGTAGCCACAAGTGTTTTCTATATACATTTCATAAACGTCAGCATATCGTGCCTCAAAACGCTCGCATTATAAATGAAAATAATGATTTTATGCCCTGCTGCACGTTGACTCTTCATGAGATTGCTATATTCTGCAGCTTATTTGCCATATCAGCTTCTAACTCACTCCTGTGATATATATATCGGCAAACATGCATGAAAAAAAAATTATATATATACATTTGTATATGTATAAATATACAAAGAAACATATGTACATGCCTACAAACATATCCATCTCTATACGTATTAAATTCATCTTACCCAAGCTTATCGTGTGAACTAATCTTCTTCGACTAAATTGAGCCGCAGTGACCATCACGCCGCTACCAACTCTGGTATGGAGTTGTATGTATCGGCCTGGGGTGGTGCTGATTGTGGCTATCATAATGCCGACTGACAAACAAATGCCAAAGTACCACATGGGAACAGTCCCAAAGCAAAAGTGAATTGAATTGTAGCCCAAGTAGCTACTAAAGATAGCCGCAATGTTCTTAAGTAGCACTCTAAGATGACAAGAAATGGCAGCAGAAAGCAAAAATAGGAATAAAAATTATCATACAATAACCTCCAATTGCAAAGCAACAAGCTAACTTCATTGCTTCCACATTACGAGCTAATTTCCTTTGCAAACACATAAATATATGTATATGTATAAAGCAGGGGTCTACTAGCCGTCCTGAAGGGTCTCACTTGCACCGCCAAACTGCGTTATGCTTCCCAATAAGTCTCATTGCAGTCGACATCTAACTTCTGATGACGCTAGGTGTTCGTGTGTCTGCGCTATCAAGCACAAACGAACTCACGTACGGATAAATTGCAGGCGAGCTGCTCTCATTGAGTTGCCTTATATTTTATACACTTGTGGGTAATTGGTTTACTGACGCAGTTTAAATGAACAAGTCCGACTCAAATTTGATCAGATGGCATATAAATAAGTGCCTTACATTTGCATGATTGTCTGTGGAGAGACACTTACATATAAGAACACAGATATACGAATATTGTTTAAGCTGTGTGCTTCCTTTGCCTTCTTTATATACATACACTTCCTTCCTCAGCAGGTTGCTGGCACTGCATTTCTTCCGGTGAGCACGCGAGTTAAAATTGTAGCGAGATGAGGAGCTCACAATGTCATAAAATAGAATTTTTTATATCTTTGTATGCGTAAACACATTATATATATTATGTATGTAGGTGCCTTATATCGCTTAAGCTTCCCTTATAAAAATACTATTGGCTGCAGTTCGCGTGCACTCAAAGCGCATATATAAATGACTCATCGTTTATTATAATCTATTTTTATTGTTACACACATTTTCATATACAAATAGACATTTTTTTTTGTGTGGCTATCAAGTTTTATGTTCACGGTTTACGCTCCATAAGTGCTTGAATTTCGAAATTAAGCCGTTTAGGGTAGTAAAATTGTTATGTAAATATTTATTTCATGTTGGGAAATTCCGTACAGGTGTATTTTGTAAATGAAGATCATTGAAGGGATAAATAAAAGAAATTAAAATTTACTTAAACGATTTTGTTAATTAACCTCGAACAATTTATATTACCGTGAAATTTGTAACAGTCAGAAAGAGAAGACGAAGATCCTTTAAAGTATGTACAAGATTTTCCAATATGAGTGGTATGACTTTTCTAAGCAAAAAATCACATTGTTATGTAAATTCCAATATTTTTTATTTAGTGTGAATTACAATCGAAACAGTTAAGTTCTGAATATAACATCATTCAAATGTCCTCCACGAGTGCTTTTGTAGGAATGATGATGAATCAAATTTTTGAGTACTTTTTCTAAAAAATCAAGTCGTATGTCACGACCAGTGCGTTCAATATTCACTTCTAAAGCTTGCAGAGAGGCTGATTTATTGCTTAAGACCGATAACTTCAAATAACCACACAAGAAGTAGAGTAATGGTGTCAGAGATTAGAACATCTTGGAGGTCATTAAATGTCACAATTTCTTGAAATAATCGAATCGCCTAACTTTTCTGGATAAAATGCTGTTACACATGATATGTGTGGCACGTAGCCCCGTCTTGTTGGAAGCAGCCGATGTCAAGATCAACTTTTTCCAATTTCGGCACTACGTTGTAAGACTTCAGTTTTCTGAAACGCGTAAACTTTCTAATTTTGGTATGCATTTGGCAATATTTATTTCGAAAGAAACTCACTAGTGCTATATATTAATGAGCCTATTACTATATTTTATGTTTATGTAATATTTCTATTAAAACAAGACACCAATTAAGTAGTTAACAAGCAGACTTAAGTGATTTCGTCACTAAGATGTTTACGACTACATATTTAATATATAATTTTCCAACCTTCGTTAAGCCATTGTTGCATTAATAACCTACGCTGCTTATTACAAAAACCACTTTTAATGTGGTTTAGGCCATTTGCTTAAAGAATTTTTGCTTATAATATAATTATATTTGACGTTGTCATGTTTAAGCAGCACTAATATATTTATGTACTTCTATGTATGTATTGAATATAAGCTGAATTTAGAGTCGCTGACCTATAGACAATTGTTACAATATTAAACAACAATTCATGTTGATACTATTATACTGAAATTTATAATAGACATACATACATTAACGAGTTAGGGACACCGAAGTTAGAAAAAAAAACGTATTAACTTGATTAAAAACAAAACCAGACAAAAGAACTTATAAGCACAAAGTTTAATGAATGAAATCACAGATAAAAATTTGTGACACAAAATTGCAAAATAAAGCAGAGCAGAATTTGATTTGACTTCACTAAAGCGCGCTAAAAGGAAATATTCGATTATTTGCTATTATATATTTATAAGTTTGTTGTATACATAAGTGTTTTAATACGCGCTTGTTGTTACGAATTTTATTTAATTGTGTGTTTTTATAATACATATATTTTAATTTTTTTTAATTTGATTTTTTATTTTCAAAATCATTTTTTTTAAATGTGAATAGATTTTCTGGGTGTGTTCCAGTAGCTAAGACAACTCAAAAACTGGCTACAGAAAGACGGCTACTGGTATTATGTTTGGTTGCGCTTTACTGAAATGCCGCTTGCAATCAATTAGTTGTCTGAGCTGATGTTGAGCGATTGCTGAGACACACCCAAAAGTCGTCTATTTCAATTAAGTATATTGCACACTAACGTATATAGTAGAGTTGCCGCATTTGCTTTTAAGAATTAAAAAAAATGACAAAATATTCTAACCAACCGTGCATATATATATGCAGATCGCTACCGGTGTCAGCTGCTCCCTGTGAAAGACTCGGATTTTCGCAGGTTGAAAACTTAATTATGGAATGCGACTAGCTAAGACATATTGAACGATATTGTTCTTCTCAATTCCATAGAGATATTGATTTTTACAGCAAGAAACTTAAAATATAATATTTTCATTGCTCAGAAGACTGGACTAGTTTTATAAGCACTTTTGAAGTAATATTTTTGATTAAAAGTTTCACTAAAAATCTGGTATTTGAGAAAAGAAATTTCAATATTATTGTTAATAACGATTTTTATCGCTTAAATTAATTAATAAAAATTTTCATTTTATAGTTAATAGTAGTAGTAGTTAAATAGTAACCGTCGTTTTAATACATTATTTGCAACACTGTTTATATGTAAATATACCAAGTTATTTCACCCAAAACAAAGCGTTTAAAAACGCTTGTCTTCTTAGTCATTCCTCTATCAATGCTCGGCAGCATGCACTCAAACATACAGACAAATATGTACATATATGTCTATGTGTTTTATATATATATGTACACCTCTTTCATGTAATATTATTCATTCATCAAACCCACCCTTCGACTGTCCACTGCACGCCAGTATAAACTAAGCTTGTCAGCGTGTCTAACCATCCTCTCTTTACTTACTTAACGTTTCTTATTATTTTTTTTTGTTGCTTCACATGATATCAATTTACTGAGATCGCCTTGTGGCGCTTCTCTGGTGAACTCAGCTGAACTTCGCGCCGCTCATGACTCGCCCAGTTCGCACAGCAGTAGGTGACGCCCTCGCCTCCACACGGCAAGCAAGCAAAGAAATATGCGTTGAGCTGTAATTTTCTTAAGTAATTTTTTTCTTTCTTAATTCTTAATTGTCTTCCTTGTTGTCTGAGCAGTGTCAGCTTCAGCTTTAGCTTGTCTTTGGCTTTTTTATTAATGTACTTTTGGTGTTTGGTGTGAACTGGTGAGTAACACTGCTGGTTTGTTGCTTAGTAATCAGTGCCAATGCCATCAACACTACTAAAAATCAACAAAAACAACAACAATAGGCGCTGCTGATAGGCCATTAAGTGTAACATAGTTTTAAAAAGGCATTTCTGTTTGTTGCTGTTGTTGTTGTTGATGTATATGTTACGCTTGAAAGCGCAGCCTGTGAAATTTTTATTGAAGCAGCAGCCATGCCCTTTTTTATATATTTGCATATGTAGTACGATGTATATAAATTTTTATATATTTTTTACTCGCCTTTACATTGCCAATTCTTGTGCATTGAGTGTTTAGCGCTCGGTGTTCTGCACAATTAAGCAAATACATTTTTAATAAGCCGGCCGGACAGCTGGCTGTCTCTTGCAACGAAGCACCCTATATTGCACGCTAAAATGCGAATCAATTAATTTCCGAGAAGAGAAGAAAAAATATGAGAATACTGCTCACGAAGTGTTGTTGTTAATTGCCAAACAGCAAATGCTATGAAATGCTGCGAATGTAAATCGAGTTCGTGCCTTAAGTCTTTTGTTGGGCGGCGCTGTTTGGCATTCAAACGCTTATTTTCTACACATTTATTGAGAGTGTAAGTGTTTAAGGCTGACTACTGTGCCTTACTGTTGCTGTTGCATGCTTGAGTTTTTGTTGCTTGTTGTTGCTTTTATCGTTTTTTATTATACGTCTTGTTGTTGCTGCTTTGGTTGTTATACATCACACGTTTTTCGTGTTAATTGGAGCACTTACACTTCCAACCCGCCTGCCTGCCTGCGTGTGCGGAACATTTAGTTCCTCGAAAGCAAACGCTTACGCATAAACGGTGCCCGCAAAGGTGTCAAAATGTTAATGAGCGTTTCCTTCAATTACGAACGACGCTGCCGCATTGTCGACAGTCCAAATCGATTGCCTTGTGTGTTGACAAATTTTTGTGGTTATTTACTTTCGTAAATATTCGTTTTTTGTGCTCGTAAATATGTGCTCGGTATATATTTGTTGGCCGGAAATGTTCGAGTGCAGGAAATGCAACATTTAAACGTGTCGGCATATGTAATGGCTTAATTATTGGTGCATGCACGTGTGTGTGTGGAGGTGAAGCGTGTGTTTCATAAAATGTGGTTTGCATGGAAAGTTGAAGAAATGTTTCTTGATGCTTATAGCAGCTCTCGCTTCACTTTCAAGAAGTGCTCTTTCGAGTAACGAATTTCGTAACTGTTTCCTCATGCCGTATGCGTGGTCATGCAGAACAGCGGACGAACTCCTAATTGCGTTTGAAGACGAGCAATAAGAAAGTGTTTTTGTGTAGTAAGAAAAAATGGAACTAGTACTGGTAGAAATTAGTTATCTTTGCAAAGTAAAAAAAGTTGTTAGCAATATTTTATAAGAAGAAACAAATTTTTTGTTTCTTTTAAATTTTTAATGTGAAAAACTTACTGGCTACAGACAACTTAATAACGTTCACAAATGCATTTTTTTGGTATAAAGAGCTTTATATGTACTTATTATAAAAATGTAAGCAAAGGTTGTTGAGTTGGTTATATCTAAGGAAGGTTGTTGTCTTGGAAAATGTAAGCAAATGGGTCATTGATGAATAAAATGTAAACAAGGGGTTTTTGACTTCGGGAAAATGTAAACAATGTGGTCAATGGCCTCATAATGTAAACAAAAGGGGCATTGTCCCAACAAAATGTAAAAAAGGGTCAGTGAGCCCAAATGTAAACAAATGTTGTGGATTTAGGTAAATGTAAAAAAATGCCGTGGACTTGGCTAAATATAAAAAACTGGGTCAGTGACCTCATAATGTAAACAAAAGAGTCATTGACCCCATAAAACATAAACAAAACCCAAAAATACCAAAATGTAAAGGTTGCGGAATCGGCTAAATGTAAACAAAAGTTGTGGACTTGGCTAAATTCATCTCTAATTCATCTGCGGACTCGTTTCTTTCATAAATCTGTGTCCAAAAACACACGTTGAAGTGACTTCTAGTGATTCTTCCAGTGATAATATTTTGCATTTTAGTACTTACTTTGGAAACTACATTGCCTAAGTTTCTTGCTTCCGTTAGATAGGGTCAAAAGAAATTCCAGACAGAAACTCATACTTTGGCGACAAATATTTTACTTGACATTTGGCTAAATGTAAAAAAGGTTGTGGACTGGGCTAAATTTGTGTCGAAGTCCTCTGAAAGATGACCATATGAAATCACCTTAGTATCTTTTTTTTAAATCTACCTCATCCCAAACCAAAAGTTAAGCCCCTCACCAGAAGCTAAAGAGTGGAATAATATGATTAGTGACCTCAACAGATTTTATTTATTTAAAATATGCTTAGAAAACTTCTTTGCTTTATGGTATATTATTTTGATTCATTAAGTATTATACCATTGTTAAAATTTTCTGTATTACTGACCTAAACGAAGTATGGGACAAAGAAAGAGAACCATTAACGCTACCACGCAAGTAGAACTCAAATGAAGGAAGTATTTTTTTTAATTTTTGATGACTTTTATTTTTGTTGCTGTAGTACAGTAAGGTAGTAAGAACGGAAGTGCTAAAGCGCCTTAATAGCTGATCCAATGACTAATTGCTCCAAAAATGCAATCGCGTTGAAAGCATGTACAACAACAAATGATGCAAGCGTAATGCTGACCAAAAAAGAACAAGAACCAGAAGAGATTAATGTAAGAAAAATAAGAAATATGGCAAAAGGAAAGAGAATAAAGAAATAAAGTTAATGGAAACGATTTCCACCAAACAACAAATGCAGCTGCGTTTGGGTGGTCCACTGGTGACTGATGGCCACAAAAAGGCACACACCCACATAACAATAAAAAACCCTTTAAAAAGATTAGTACAGCTATTAGAGGAACTTAATGTCATTGAGGGCTGTAGGGAAATTTATCATAATATACAAAATTATAGACGACTTAAATTTGTAGAGTATTTTAAGGTGTATTCGTGGGTTTAAAGCTTTAATATGCTGAAATTGAAGACAAATTTTTAAAATTTTCGTAATTTAAATTTTGTAAGATTTTTAAAATTTTTTAAATAATTTTTTTTTTAAATTTTCGAAAATTAAATTTTGTAGAATTTTTTGTTTATAATTTTATATTATAGTTTTATTTATATGAGATATATATACATACAAACTTATATTTTAAGTCTTCCGCAGTTGTTCCATTTGTGTGGGTAAAGCATGAAATTGATTTCATAGTTTTCTCACTTTCTTTTGTGTATTCTCCTTTTCTTATATTAATTACCTAATATTTGAACACTTCTTACAGCTTCGTGGCCTAGTTGATGCGGTCTTCTAAATATGTGTTGTGTGATCAATGGTTCAATTAATCATTCAAGTGTGTTGTTATGACTATGAACATACATAACATTATATATAAATAATATGTATGTAAATTTACTTTTTCTGACGTCAGTGTCATAACAACGGCATTGAAAACCTTTGCTCATGAGAACTGACTAAAAGAGCATATGATTGGGTATCACAAAAGTGGGGTTAACTAAATTAATTAAGTAGCCTAAGCAATATAACTCAGAACTCGCCTAACCGTTTAATAAATATCGGATGAAAAATATAAATATAAAATATTTATTGTTCCCAAATGGGAGGTCATATTAAATATTTAATTATAGCAACAGCTTTGACAATTATTTGGCCAAAAATCACAGTTTAACCATTAACCACTCTCCCTATTCACCTGATGTGGAACCGTGCGACTTCTTACTTTTTGGAAAAATGCATTTGCCGATGAAAGGAAAACGTTATGCAGACGTAGAGGCCATTTAAAGGCTTGCACCGGCCAACGAGTTAAAATATTCGTTCGACAGGTTTTTATACCGTGAAAAAGCTGTATTGATGCAGAAGGAGATTATTTTGAATAAAGTAACTTGATTTTGCCGAAAATAACATTTGTTCTGTTTTTTTTAAGGTCCTGTTTACTTTGGAACGCACCTTGTATGAACAAAAAATAGTAAGACTTTGTTCATAATTTTAAAATCCTTAATTTATTCTTCAAAATATTAGATTGAAAAATATCTCTCTTCCGCCTTTTTGACTTTTGAATAACGGCTATCTATAAAAAGCTACAGAGCTCTTATCTAGCAATACCATTTATCTTTGAAAGGTCTTGACATAACCAATAGAAGAGATAAAATGTTTACTAAAAAGCAAAGTACTTACCAAATATTTCTAGTTTATTAATCTTTGAAACCAAAACTGTAAATTATTTATAAGACAATTTAATTTACCTTATTAGCACTTTTCATAAACATTTCAAATATTACTGCTTGCACCTCACATAAAACTGAAAACGGACCGGTTATTCTGGCCAATGGTCGGCGAACATCTATACAACTGTATATTGTATACCGTGACAAAAATATTCAAAATCTTGTTGTTTTTATGCCATTGTAACAATTTTATAGGCAATTAAATTTTTAATTTCTGATTGCTTCTGTTTGAGCTTTGATTGCGTCAAAACAAGTCGTCGAAGCCAACGAACTCTGTAGACCCAAGTTCTGCCAACAGCAGCAGTTACACAGCAAGCTGTGTCGGTGTAATAGATGCTGTTGGCAACTATTTTGATACACAAGCATATATTTGTTTGGATTTTAGTAGCTTATTTTCATTGCTGTTCGAGCATTTGCTGGTTGTGCTTGTGCGCAGTTAGCGTAGTTTAGTTTTTTTATCCGACATAAATGACTTCCGTAAGTGACGGCGGCGTGGAGCTATTCTTGGTTGGTTGCAGAGCCAAAGTTTCAGTGCTCCGATACACCTTCACATGTTGACTATCTTATTTCGTTGCTGTAAGTGTGCGTATCCATTTCAGACTATCAAATGACAGCAAAAGTAAAGTGAAGTGTTGAAGGCATTGAAAAACTCAAAAGAAACGAAATAATTCCGAAGATTTAGTGTGTGACGTTGATGTTTTAAGGTATCATTGTCTTTACAGAAGCACTTGTACTTTCGTATAATTACGTACACACATACATAGAGATATGTAATTACACTTAAAAGTTAGAGTACGCCTAAATTGCCAGGTTTGCTACTTTAGAAATATATTCGTTTATGTATGTATTTAAAGATACTGTTGCTAATGCATTTAAGCAACGGTAGAATAAGATTAGATTTTTGGCGTAACCAGTTAGATTGTTTTATCTTAACTAGCGGAAACAGCATTCCCGCTAGAGGGCCTTAATTGTCTTAAGAGTTGTCATTTGTTAATTTAAGCATTAACTAAATATATAGTCTTTGGACTAGCACAGACATTTTATACAATAGAATATAGGTGTTTCAAGATATCATGCTGAACTAAAACCTTGAGTACCAAAATAGTATTCTTTTAAATTTTTTTTCTTTAAAGTACTAGTATGTCATTGATGTAGCTCATGGTTAGAGAAAATATAACAGTTTTCATTTCAGATTTTCTTAAATAATTTTGAACCGAAAATCGAACTCAATATCAATATACCAAAAAGGCACTGTTCACAAGGAGCACACTTTGCATAGTCACCTCGGGGGGTTCAAGAAAGTATTTCCGGTCTTGAAACACTCTGCTGGTCGCCGCATCTTTTTTTTTCGACCATTACCCCTATCAGGCTTGTCAAGCTCTTCGTCCATATGTATTTTGGCCTCTCACGGCCACGGCACTCCTCACAGTACCAACTGTCCTTTTGCCTTTACCGTAGGAAGCCTGAAATGCCGTTCCACATTACCTTTCTATAGAATTGCTGATGAGTGCAGAAGTGCAAGTCAAGTAACAAAACGTTCGGCTGTCTGTTGTGATTGCAGTTTATGGACTTTGAACCTGTATTGTATTTGTTGACGCGCGTTTTTGCTGCACAGAGGCTAAAACAAGATAGTGATCCGAGTCAGTGCTAAGATCTGGGGGACACACGTTTAAAACACTGGAGACGTGTCTTCCGTCTACCACAAAACGATTGATGTGGCTGGAGGTTTTTTGATCCGGAGACAGCTAGGCTGATAAATTTTCATATACTGGAAACTAGTACTACAAATAAGCATGCCATAACAACAGCCATATCATTTCATATAGCAAACCACACGTCTAAAAACACCCTTTAACAATCCAGAGCAGGAACCCATATATAGACAGAAATGCAACCAATTGTTGTCTCTTGTTATGATATTCAAAATGTGTACAGAATCAGTTCGTCTCACATTTTTAAAATTTCCAAAATTCTCAATTTTTCTTTTTACAACTTAAAAGCGGTTGTGAAAAAATAAGAAATATTTATGGTAATTCCAAACAATTTTTTTTTGAGTTGAAACAACAAAATCTTATTTACAAAAATTGTCTTAAAATTTAAAACGAGAAGATCTGTAAAAAAGCCCGTGATACTTTTAAGGCCTTCTAAGTTTGGAGAAAATGCCAAATAAAACTATAAAATTGCAATAAATACGTTTAATCAGCAACGTAGCTAATAAATTCCTCCGCAAGTGGTCTATCTATATCGTAAGCAGGCCTTCACTAAGCTAAATAGTGTAGATAGTCCGGCACGCAAATGAATTAACGAGTGAGCGGCGTAATAGTTCAGGTAGCCGCTGAGCTGTAGCTGCCACTACGATCAAGTTAAGCCAAATAAATTGCATTGCCATTAGCAGCTCAATAAGTTCCTACCCGCTTTTGGCGGTATAGAGCCGCCGCAGCTTTGCTGGAAATTCATTTACTGCGTCACAGAAGTGTTGCTCCACTGCCACTGATTTTAAACACCAAAGCGGATGCCTGCCTTAAAGTTGCTTTTGATCTTTTTATTTTTTACTCAACTGTTGTTGTTTTGGTTTTGCTGTTTTCTTTAGTCTACTTGTAAGCGTTAGCGCAGCGTATGAGCGCGTGCCAAAATCCTACGGCAGCTAGCACTGTTGTCTGTTGCTTTTGCTGCTGGCTTGGCACTGCTATCGCAGCTTTGCATCACTTTCGCGAGCATTTTATTGATTCTCTTTAATATATTGCGGTTTACGATTTTTTTTGTTGTTATTGCTTTTACAAGTTTTTTTTATTTTTTTGGTTTAATTATTTTGGCAAGTAATTTTGTTGGCTTTCGTATAGCTGGATTTATTGCGTTCTTTGTTGGTGCGGTTGTTGTGTATATGTGTATGGCTATTACTCTTCAACTTTTTGGTTTTGCTAAACTGTTTTTTTACTCTACCAGTGTTGTCTTGCGCTCATTTGTATTGTTTTGTTTCTTTTCCCCATTTATATTTCGATGTGCTGACAGTGGCAATTAATTGCCGCCTCTGTGACTTATCCATTGCTCATAAAAACGAATACTACTGATATATTACTGCAATTTTTATTATTTTCTCAATGCCCAAGGGAGTGGTAAATTTTTTGAGAGCAAAAGAACAGAAAGCGAAATTTTGAATTTTTGTTAAGATCCCAAAAAAAGCGTTATTTCTTTATGCGATTTGCTGCGGAATACATTTTTCTTATTTTAGTATTTTATAATTTTCCTTCAGAAAAAAAAACAACTTTCTAAGTATTAGAAATTTTGTGGGAAAATGAATTAAGTTAATATCAAAAAAAATTTATGGTAAAAATTGCATTTTTTTAAATCTTAAAACGTTTCAATAATATCTTAGTTTTAGAGGTTTTTTTGTTTCGATTAAGCAGTTGAATGCCTCTTTTCTTTTTTTTAACACTTGGTGAGTTTAGTAGAGGTGTTCTCGAGTCGTTAGACTTCACCTATCTAGTTGCAAACAAGTCTCAAAAACCATTTGATGTTGATGAAACATCCAAAATTATTGGTGGCGATTTTCAAAAGTTTGCCAATGGCTGAAGGTCTGAAAGCCAAGATTCAACAGTTAGCAGCTGGCCATATTTCTTACTCCAATGGTAAGGATCTCTATATGAGGGCAAGTAAACTAGATTTCGATTATCGAAATAATAGAAAAATCGAGTTGTTTTGTAATATTAAACATTATTGGGAATCATCTTTTGTTTCCGAAATCGATCGAAAACCGCTTCTTGACATTCGATTTTATGGTTAATTGACTAGTTTCAGTACAATCACAATAAAATTCATACAAGTAAGAGTTTATTTATTATTTGATATTTATTTATATTTAGGTTAAACATTAAAATTTAGTTAGCCAGATTTACCTAAGTTTGGCTAATAAGCAGCCCATAGACCAGTTTTGGTCGTTTGCGATTTGGAGTTCAGTTGCTAAGTCCAAGAGGAGTCGTCCTCCCTTAGGATGCTTTTGCTTGACGCGCATTTTAACAGACTCTGCGGCCTCACTATCGACACCTCCTCCAGTGTATTATACCGTGGCACGCCAGATGCTTACAGCGTAGTCTTGCTATTGCGGGACAAGTGCACCAGAAATGCTCCATTGTTTCTCTAGATATTCTCTGCAGTCTTCTCGATCTGTCAGCCCCAACCTGAGGGCATGTGTCGTCATCAAGAGGTTACTGCTAAAAACAATTTTTGCTGACCCAGTTACTATTAGTGCTATATCAAATTTGTTTTTGAGTTGTCGGTCTGAGAACCTAAACTTTATTGTTCTTTTAATTGATGAAAATACTAAATGACGATTCATTCGTTCGATTAATCAATTCTTAGAAATGTAAAATATAAAAATAAAATTCGAATGAAGAACTGATAAACGATATTTTGAAAACTACCGATCCCTGTGGTGAAAAGGATACTTTTATTAAAATACAGTAAATACTTGGATTAAATGCATAGCTTCTGCAGAGCGAAGTTTTTTGAATAGTATGTCATGTTTGGAGATATGAGCTCCCAAGAGTTTAAGTCTTGACCTCCCAAATGCGGGACAGTCAAGACAGAAGTATTGAATTGTTTCCATCTCATAAAGGAAAATGACTTGTGCCGATGATGGTCCAGAGCTATGAACTAAGATATTGTTTTAAAGCCTCTGTAGACATGGAAACACTGAAAGGAATCGATTAAAGCTGGCTTTTCTTGTTCTTTTCTCAAAAAAAGTTCGAAGAAAATATTGTGTATGCTAACTGCTGCTCACAGCAAACCTCTTTTGTCCACTAACTCAAACTCTACTTTCTGTTTGTATGCACCTTGCCAACAATTACTAATTCCGCCTTCCAATCTACTACATCTCGGTTAGTAAAATCCTCATACATGCACTTACCTCGCTTACAGAAGAAAACGGAAGTAGAATAATTGAAAATACTTCCGATTGCAACCAACAAACACACAAACATGCCCACATAGAATATTAAAGGCAACTCCACTGGCAAACTAACAGAAGGCGACTTCCGTTTGTGCTGCTGCTGACTCTGTCCATCTCCATATTTGTTGCTGATATGTGTTGTCATCGGTTAGCAATTTTATTGCCGCTATGCTACTATTATTATTATTAATATTGTATAGAACTGCAATTATATATTTTATGTGGAAGTAGCTGCCGCTTAATAAAGTGTTGCATAAATGTGTGTGCACAGTAAAACTGTCTAGCTAACATATGTTATGTAACTGATACGCGCACTTCCGTTCAGCATCCGTGATTTTATTTCAATTTAATTGTTGTTGTACGAAAATTATGATTTCATATTAGTACGAGTATATATACATATGTTTAAAGAAATTATATGATTCCTTTGCAAATTAGTCCACATGTGGAGTCAGATTGCTTGGTTATATAATTGATGTTGGTAATTTATTGGTGGTGTAGCTGTATTTTTCTGTAGTGCTTGCAATAAAATAGTTTACGTTTTATTAACGATTATTTTGATAAATAATTATTTATAGTTTATTTCTCCTGATAAATAAATTCATGAAATTAGTTTAGGCATCTGCAAAAATTTTACATTGCATTTAATACAAATAAATTAAGAATAAAAATATATTATACTTTATAATAAGACTTTTTTAATACGAGAATATTCTTAAGGCAAAATTAGTATTGATAATAGAAACTGTAAAATTGTAGATTTAAAATCTAATATCTTCCTTTCTTTCTTTGCAGGTAAGCGTCTTCAAGCAATAATTATTGTTTTTTCCAAAATAAAATGGCATATCCGCAAAATTGGTGATATATTTGTGAGTAATGAATAGTTCTAGTTGTATAATTTTCCTTCTTATGAAAAAAAGCTTCGAGTTATAAAATTTGATCCATTTTGAGATTCTCTTCCTTAAAGAAAAAAACTCAGAAACTTCAAATTTAATGATGAATGTTAATTATCATTCGAAAGGAAATTCTTTGGTACTTATTTTTCGATGATTATCACTTTCAAATGTTCACCGTTGCTACGTCTCAGATGTTGCATTCATTGAGTCGAGTTTTCGATGAGTCGTTCGGGCATTTCGAGTGATAACTGGCGAACAACACGCATGACGTTTTTCTAAAAGGCCTGAATCGAAGCGACATTGTCCGCAATTAGACGTTACATATCTCTACAAGAAAAAATCTAAATGTTTGATATGACACGATCTTGGTGGCCAATATACCGGCCCAAAACTTGAAATTATCTGCTTACCGAAGTGCTCTCTCAATAAATCCATTGATTGATGCGAGGTGCGGGAGGTAGCGCCGTCTTATTGAAACCAAATGTTGAAGTGATCACGAGCTTCAATTTCAGGCATCAAATAGTTGGTTATTATGGCGCCATAACGGTTGCCATTAACGTTTACGTTCTCAACGACATCATTTTTGAAGAAATATGAACAGATGATTCCACCAGCCCACAAATCACACCAAACCGTTTTTTTTTTCTGGATAGAATGGCAGCTCTTGAATGTTTTCGTTCCAAATGCGGCCAAAAATGGGTCTTATCGCTGAACAGAGTTCGGTTCGAAAGCGTTGTATGTTTTTGGAACTTCATTTTGCCATAGTGCGAAGGTCGAGTGGCTTGAGTTCTTGTACAGCTGTGTTTTGTACGCTTTCAGTTTAATATATCGGCGTAAAATACGCCAAGTTTTTCCATACGTCAGTCCGGGTTGTTGCAAATGCCGTCGAATCGACTCTATATTTCCCATTTATTAACATATATACCGATATCCATGCTATTTTTTTTTGAAACTTGAAGGTTTATTCAAGAAAAATAACTACAATTTTATTTATTATTTGAAATATTACCTATCTGAAGCCATAGTAATCCATTCCATTTTGGGAATGTATTTTATAGAGTTTCTAACGTGTCTATACTACGGTTGTTTTTGTTGTTGTTATAGAAGTTCCTGAAATAATTCCGAGGGATGCTGCTGAGATTACAATTCTTATAGGATAAAATTCCGGGTTCGTTCGGTTACGTACACCACACTGTCGTGGGTATGTATTTTATAGGAACGCCTTTCTCTTATACGAATTTTTCGATAAAAATACTGGATTTTTCAGTCCAATAACCCCAAAATAAATCGATAATAATGAAACAAAACTTCAGTGCATTTACTTTCTGTTACATATTCGATATTCTGACGTGCATCCAGCTTCGAACTCAAAACAGGCCTCAATAAAATTTCAATTTCCTTGTATTAAAATATATTTGATTACTTTGAAACGTTCGAAAAGAGCCGATTGAATGGCTCGAGAAAATTTAAAAGCTCGTCTTGTGTTTGTCCGCAAGTATCATCGAGTAATCGAGACACGTTTTGTCTTCGAAGCCAAAATCATCATTTTTAAATCGCGCAAACCACTTTTGGCAAATTCGTACAGATAGATCATGTTCATCATCGACTACCGCGGAAATACGCTGATTTT
Organism: Bactrocera latifrons; assembly: GCF_001853355.1. Lineage (NCBI taxonomy): Eukaryota > Metazoa > Arthropoda > Insecta > Diptera > Tephritidae > Bactrocera > Bactrocera latifrons. The sequence continues at coordinate 105,869 of NW_017537412.1, read as the reverse complement.
CGGTATTTTTAATATTAATGTAGTGAAGAAGAACTCCCCCCATATGTGCATACAATGCTTGTTGAGTTAAATATATTTTTAACCAAATTATTAAGAAATACTCTAAGTGAAGTAGAGTTTAAAAAAACTTTCCCATTTTACTTCCGTTACCAAAAGCCTCAAAGGCTTCAATGATTTTTAGAATCACTTAATTAACATAATTGAAGTCGATACGAATACGAGTAGTACATACTAAATATGTATATATACATATATATACATACATATGTATGCAGCATATATTTGACGTGCGGCTTGCACAACCTCTCCGTGTCTTAAACACTGCAATCACTTCTGGCTCGAGGAATAGGAAGCGAAAGTATTAATTTCGAGCAATTCGTAATGCCGCTAGCTGGCCGACCATTCTAACGGTGCTATTTTGCAACAACATCGAAAATTAAGTATTAATTGCCGATTGCGTTGATTTGCGGCCAGCGCTGCTGGTGCCGCTGCGATTTAATTAATTTATAATTGATTTCTTGTGCAATAGACATTGAATAATTAATCATGAAGCGCTCTTGCAGAGCATGCGGTAACTCCAAACTGCACTGCGTAATGATTATAAATTGTGCATGTATGTATATATATAAATGCAGTTTGCTTGTATGCATGTACTTGTGTGTGGCGCGTGAATTGAATTTTTATTGATTCACTTCATTTATCAACTGAATTGAATTAAGACATCTGGGCGAATGTTGGGAGATTAGTGAGAGGCAAGATTTAAAGATTTATGATTTTAAAGAACTGTTGGGAATGAAGAATAACAACTTAGTAAAATGGAAATTATGAAAAATATATGTTTGTCTAACCTCATTTGATTTTCGATGGCTAAACGATTTTAACTGCAAGGTAAATATTTTGAACTTTTTTAATGAAACCAGAAACTTATTCTACAATACGCAATAAAAACTTAGTATGTATATGGTAGTATTCGGCTGAGAGTTGGATTGCATTAATTTGTTTTTTAGCGAGATTGTGCGAAAAGAAAAAAAAACAAACCGAATAATCTTTAATGAAATAATGAAAGTATATGAAAAAATGAGGCTGTTTACTGAGAAGCCAATAGAGTAATTTTCTTAATAGAGTCAATTTTCTTAAATCAGATTACTATTGCATATAGCTGCCACACAAATTTGAAAATTTAAACTTGGAAAGCTTCTTTATTTGATAAAAATTCTTCATGAAAATTTGCATGATTAGTTAATAAAGATATTTTTTTGGCGGGTGGGAGAGTGGTGTGGAAAATGCTTTCCGTATCATCAGTGCTATCGTCACAGCAATGGTATGTGCGACATGCAGGTCACTAAAAATCTCCAGTCTCAAGGACCGTCGCCCACACTGGTACCACATTTGGATTACTTTAGAATGGCGTTTATATTTTAATTAAAAATTAAAAAATTTGCAACTGTGTATCTGTGTCCAGGTCCGGCTTTTTGTTGCGTAGCAAAGTTGCTGCGAATTTTGGATAATCTCCCAGTGTGCTTCACTTTCCAGCATGACGCTGATTAAATTGTCCACATTTATTGAGCCAACCAGGTCTTCTATGGCGTTTCGTTCTCGTTGTCAACGCACACATTAAAAGAAGTCTTCAGCGTCGATGTACAGGCTCGTCTGCTCTAAAACTTTTTCCATTCTGTGGAAGTACTTCTTCAAGTATCCGTGACCGGATTACAGTCCATAAGTTTTGATCCTTTACTAGATCCTTGCGTAGATCTTATAGTGGGTTCTGAATCACTAGCTCTTTTTTCGTGTGTGGGGAAGAGTGTTGTTACTAAAGATAGCGATATAATATTCTCAGTATATTGTTCACATTAACCCACTAAAAGATATATATCTCATACAAGCGGATCGCTGATCGATCAAAATCAACTCTTCGTATGAGAAATTTTTTTATCTGAGAAACATTTTTCTCAAAATTTGACACAAATTATTTTCCCAGGGAACGTTTTAATCTGCGAACAAATTATTGATATTGAACGACTATAGCATATAATTGTCATACGAACTGACACATCAAGAAAAATACCTTCGCATGCTATAAAAAAGGCAGCTGTGAAGGGTAGAATAAATGCTCTTTTTTTTTTTTTAATATAATTGTAAATTTTTTCGTTTTGCATTCCATAAAAATTTCGTTGAAATTTTTTCTCAAAATCCATACATTAATATGGGCTTTATTATTTAACACCTGATTGCAATTATACACAATTGTCAATCAAATTTCAACTACTCACTTCTTATGCAACTAATGAATGTTTAATGGCACTGCATTTAGTTATTTAGCGCACATTTGCAAAGCAAAATGCTTAGGCATGGCTTCAATGAAGCTTTGTCACTCATTGCCGAACGAATAGTTTAATTGCATTGCGTATACGCAGTGGCCACGCAAGAAAAAAATACGAAGAAAAAACACAACTATAAAAACTGTAAATGTGCACATGCGCAGCGGTTACCGTTGGAATAGTTAATGCCTCGCCATAGACGCACTGAATTGCGTAAATTAACAGCAAAATTAAAGTGCTGACTGTACCTGCAGGCACAGAACATCACATACATTTATCTGTACGTTCTTATATGTGTGTATGTTTGAGTGAGTGTCGCGGTAACAGTAGCTTTCAGCTGCCGGTTAATAATGACCACCGCACAAGTGATGATGTTGCAAGTTAACTCTGCGTTCCCGGGTAAAAGATTGGCGCACGCGCGCACCACGCCACTCGAAAGTAATTAATTCATTTGATTTGCAACAATAACAATAACCGAATAATAAAAAAATATACTTATATGAATTCAATACATAAGCGCGCAGTCTTCTACCACATTGGCGACTACTAATGCGAAAAGCTCTTTGTATACACACACACATAACCACAAACACCGTGGCATTGTGCTCCGCCGCATTTGAGGGGCACGCGCCGAACCGGTCCCCGGCAGCTGCACCCAAACGTTAAGTCTGCCGTTTTTACCTGCTTGATCGGAGGCCAGCAGCAGCTGTTGGCAGCAGGCAGCACAATTGATGAGACATTCGATGACTCGCTGACTCGTGGCTAACAAACGATCAAGACCGAAACACATCCATTGTTATATTCAAGCTTTATATGTATGTTGTGTAAGTGTGTGTGCTGTGTAGATGAGATCAAGGAGTTGAGGAAGTATTTTGCACAAAGTATCGTTAATGTTATTTCGCAATTTTTAGACAATTTATAACAGCTAGTGAGTTATTATACTCGTATAAGATGGAAGTTAATTAAGGATTCTTACAAATTATTAACGGTAAATAATTTTATGAATGATTTATTTATTGAAAAAGTGGAAAACTTAAAATAAAATATAATTAAATAAATGAATTAAATTAAATTAAATTAACTTAAATTAAATCTAATTAAATAAAATAAAATTAAATCAAATCAATTAAAATAAAATAAAATAAAATAAAATAATTTAGCATAAAGAGATTTAAACAAATCTGCTGCACAGAAGCTGTAATTACTTTTGCAGGTACTTTTTCATAGCTTCAAAGGATAAATAAAGATCGTTACCTAATTTTTGATCACAATTTGAAAGGCAGATGTACGCTATCGTGCTTCGATCCGAATAATTTATTGGAAATTTTAAATTTTTCATACAAGAACTTTATCTAAATCGGTCAGTTCGTATGGTAACTGTATGCTATAATCGATCGTTCCGAATAATATGTTCAGAACTTATAGCAATGCCTTGTATAATAACCCATGCCAAGTTTCATAAAGATATTTTGTCCAATAAAGAAAATTTCCATACAAGGACTTTGATCGATTAATTTGTATTGATCGATCACTTTGTATATGTTGGAATGTGTAGCTTTTGGGGGGAAAAGGACTAAATCGACTCAGCTCGTCATCACTAACATTTTTTTTGTGTTGAGTCTCCGACGTGTTCTAATGAGTATTGCAAACTTACTATGCAGGGTAAAAAAATTAAAATTATAAAAATTAAAAAAAAAATTTAAATAATAAAAATAAATAATATATGTATTTCTTACAATGTCAATTTGCAATTGTATGCTAGCTTCATAATTATAGTCTTTTGTGTATTAAGAGCAGTTTTGCACAGCTCCATGCCATGTACGCTCGGTTTCCGACGCGTTGCCAACTAATGTCCGCATAACAATTGGCAAAGTTCGTGTCCAAAGTCTTTTAATTTAATTTACTAAGAATGGTAATCGAAAAGCTTGGCTTTAGGAGCACAATTAAATAACATTTCCTCGCCGTTTTGTTTAAGAACATTGCGTAGAACGGCAAACAAACATGGCACAACCGCTCGTTGCCAGTTTTATAGCTGCGTTTTAAGTGTTGCCACACACCACGCCCCCCGCACATCTGCCCTCATCAAGTAGGAGACGTCGAGCGGTGTGCCATTCTAACGGCGACAACATCATTTAACAACATCTACCATCATAATAATGAGCGTTGTAGAAAATAATAACAACAACAACGTCTAAGTAATATGGTGCCTAATAGTAGAAACGCTGAAACGGCAATAAAAGCCAACTACAATGGCAGCAAATGATAGCGCTGTAAAGAATAACAAAATTAAAACAACAAATAAGCAGTAAAGTGGCAATAACAAAAAAAAAAAAAAAAAATGCAATCGTTTGACAGGATCATAAATATCCCGCATTGACGTGCAAGACACATTTGCGCTGCCTCAATGCGGCAACAACACCAGTAGTCTGTGCTTCGCGCCTAGTCCATGCCCACCGCCCCCTTCCGGACGACAACGATGTGCATGGCCTTTTAAGTACCTTGTTGCTCATCAAAGCATTGTCGATGCTGCTTTCCTGCGCTTGTAGTTGTAATGCAATGTGTGGTGAGTATTCATTCAAATGTACAGTGCACATGCGCATAGGTGTGTGTGGCGTATGTATACAAATGTGCTGCTGCCGTACCCAGAGTTGCAACCAACTTGTTAGACCACCAATATTAAGTGCCTTAGCACGAGCCTCACATAAATTTACCATCGATTCTAACTGTTCGTCTGGCTAGCAAGCTCAGTTGCTCTTGCTTCCATTTAGCGTTGAGATTCAATCTTGGGTTATGCCATTGACTGCCCTGTCGTTATAGCGAGTATGTACCAGTATGTGTGCTGCTCGTTCGATTACCCACAACGTATGTATGTATATGGGTGTCTACTTATATGTAAAAGTATGAATATAAATATATATATGTATGCGCTTATATATATTGCCTTTTGCTGTTTCTCGCTCTAAGACACATGTATTTGATTATATGGGCATGTAAGTAAGCGCGCGTGCGCACTCTTGTCTCTTAGACGCATATTAGCGTTTGGCGATACAAATGGTATTGAGTTGGCGGTAACGTTACATTAATTGAACTTGACTTTACACGGAACTAAATTATGTTGCCGGCAAGTGATAAGTATTAGGGAGGCAGAAGTTGCATTAAATAATCTTAATTTTTCTTGAGAAAGAGTAAAGTGTTCATATAAGAAAGAATATCATATAAGAAATGCCATTAAAAAAACAAGTAGAAAACAGAGGAGAGCATTTCCTATACCATGAAAGAGATGAAAACCCTTTTTTTGGTTTTTTTTTTTTGATGGGTCAGTTAGTTACAGGCATATGTTATAGTCGTCCGATCTAAACAATTTTTGCGGAGATTGTAGCGCTACTTTGGACAACTATTTATGCTATATTTCGTGAAGATATCTGGTGAAATTAAAATCTTTTCCACACAAGAACTTGATTTTGATCGTTCAGTTTGTATGACAGCTATATGTTAGGCTATATGCTAGGTTGTTGGAATGCGTTTAGTAATAATGAATACCAAATTTCGTGGAGATATTTTGGCAAACAAAAAAGCTTTCCATACAAGATATTGATTTTGGTCGTCCAGTTTGTATGGCAGCTCTATGTTATAGTGGTCCATTATCGACGATTTCGTCAAATAAGTAGCTTCTTGAAAACAGAAGAACGTGTGCCAAATTTCTGATCAATATTCAGACGGTGAGACAAACGGACTCAGATCGTCACGCTGATCATTTACATACGTATATGTATACTTCTTAAAAACCCACAAGGTATTTCTTCAAATTTTACTGCTTTCGGCAGGGGGCAATCGTAAATAAAATTTTTACTGTATTGAACAGTTTATTATATGAATAAGAGTATGAAATGTATACAAAAGCAACGCGCGGCCGGATTCTCTCGTGAACATATATGATATTTTGCTAACTCCTTTCGTTATAATAGTAATTGTGCTATAATTCACCAAGTTTGACATTTTAAATATGTGGCAACTCTGTTTACTAAATTTTCTATGAGCATAGAAATTAGAGTACCTTGAAGTTATTTTGAACCTATTTTACGTTGGGCTTTTTAAAACTCTGATTTGGACAGTGTTAAGTTGGTTCGAACTTTGATGGTTCGATAAAGTAAACCAAATAGTTCTATATGCCTATATCTAATCATAGTTTATTTATATCTATATATTATATTATATAAAAATATTTACATTATTTTCACGGTTTATCCGATTGAAAAATTATAACAGATGAAGATTTGCAACTATCGTCTCAAGAGCCTTGACAGCTTAGAGAGTGTCCAAAAATGTGATTTATATTTTCATCCAATATTTACCCGCATTTCATGCCATTGCAATTATCTTTCGCAATTTCTTAATTTCTTCTGAAAATAATTTACGCAATATTGCATAAATTTCATAAGGTCATAATAAATCTGTGGCACACTTAATTGCTTTATGGCCAATGCTTGTCGCACGCAGGCCAGCAGACTTCCAGGAAACGAATACATGTTTTCTTACGCATTGAAAGATATATCCATACATACATACATATATATTACAGTTTTTTCACACTACTTATATGTGAAGCATACTCTTAGTCTACCAGCGAGCTTACGGTTTTACTGTCGCAAGATTATGTCTCAAATAAAAAATTTATTGCCTTGATCACGTTGCTCGCTTAAGTCTTCTGTTCGATTCCGCACACGCCAGCGTACAAATTTCCGCGTAATGAGTTCACGAAAGTGACGCAGAAAAATTGTATATAAAGATCAAGATTATGTGTGTTGAGCCAGTGTCAAAAGTCAGATGATGCAGACATCGAAATGGAAAAGTAAATAAAATAAAATAAAAATATTAAGTTAAATTTTTTTTACTAGGAAATATCATTACACCGAATACATCGACCAATATTTGAGATATCATAATGAAATTGTGTTAGGAAGTCTTCCTGAGCCAACTACAATTGATGCTAAAATGAAAATGCAATTTTAGGACTTCAACTAACTCTCATTACCCCAATATATATGTATGTTCCATTCCTCTGGTTGACTCTTCACAATTAATACTGCTAACTGAGGCATATTTCTACATAAAACTAAATGAGAATATTTCTCATAGAAGCCCATTATTTAGCAGTTAAAGAAACTGAGTAGTGGTAGATCAGGTGACCATAAACAATAAAATGGGCAAGCGATTATTCAATTTTTCCTGGAAGTTAAGCTTTCATCATATGTATTATACTCCAAACAAAAAAAAAAAAAAAAACAACAATGTCCGACAATCTAATAAATCATAATTCCCTTCAATTCAAGAGTATCGTTCTACTTTTAATACCTTGAGAAGGTACACTAACTTTTCTAAATAGTTAACACCCAGAATAAAAAGTCGGAGACCCCTTAAAGTATAATATGTACATAAATGATCGGCGGTACGAGCTGTGGCGTTTGTCTGTCTATATGTTTGTATATCTACGAACGAGTCCCTACAGCTTTTTAGATATTGATCTGAAATTTTACTCTTTTTTGTCTTACTGAAGCTGCTCATATCATACCGGAATAAAGTTCTTGTATGGACAACTTTTTCATATTATGAGATACTTATCTTCATCAAATTTAATATGTGTTAATGCCCAAGGAATCTGTACAATATCTGAAGAAATTGTTCAAATGAAGTGTATATAACTGCCGTACAAGCAGAACAATCAGAATTAAGCGCTTGTATAGAAAACTTTTCCATAGGACGAGATATCTTAACGAAATTTGATGTGGTTGTTACTTAAGGCAATAATGCAATCCCTGAGAAAATTGTTCAGGAATCATATATAAGTTTTTTTCTTCTTCCCATTACGCTTATCCCAACTAGCTCTTTTCTTATAATTTTAACCGACTGTATTAATTTCAACATTCATGCATTGGTAGCTCTTAGGAACTGAATTATATAAGTATTTGCGTCATTTCTATAAGCCATTTTCGTAAAAATTACGGTTTTGCCAATATCTTAAAGTAAAATTTTTAATTTTTTCATTTGCCTTACCGATTTTGCTGTCTTTTCTGTCGTTCTTCGCTTTGTAAAAAGTAAAATTGATTTGCTGTAATTCTCTATTTTGGCAACAATATTCAAAAGATCTGTATTTTGGTATTGGATTCTTCTTTCGAATATGCAGTTCGAGGGCCCTTATTGCTCTTTTATTAAAGTTGGAATTATGAACATTACTAAGTGATTCATTTCCATATTAGTAATTATTTAGGGTATATGTGTCAAAGAAATTCTTGAATTGCCAGTATATTTACAAAAACTCAGTATGCAGTCTGAATCTAGGCGTCAAAGATTGAAATGACCTATGCAGTTGATTGAATGAAGTTAACCTTAAATTAATATAAATTAATCAATAAATATAAGAGTGGATGTAGATAAACAAATAATGAGTATAGATGACGATATTTGTATAATTATTACAACTTAAATTCTTTATATACAAAGCTTAATTTCGTTTAAAAAACTCTGCAGAGCTACATAAACTGTACATCATTTAGATACCATCTTAAATATCGCGTACTCATTACACTATTCACTGTTTCACTGCTCTATTTCGCTTATCGCAACATGCGCCACAATTTATGTGCACAAATTAGCAGACAAACCGCCAGCTAATCCATAATGATATAAAGCAAAACAGCAAAGAAATGTAAAAAGAAAAATAATTTGTTATAAAAAGAGACTACAATTTGCCCGCAGCTGTGCGACAAGCAATCAGCCAACAGTGCGCAAGCGCGAACCCCTTTTCGGACAGATCCAGCCATAAGAAGCGCTCATCTCTTGGCTGGAGTTGCATAAAAATCTACTGAGCGAGGCAAAAAAGGCGTAAGCAGATACATTTAAATAAAGAAATGAACAACATCGGCCAGCAGCATGGACGCGTCAAACACAACTGGCAACAACAACAACAGCTGCCGGTGCGAATGTTTGCCAGCGGACAACAGATGTGCGCAGCGCGCACGTGTGCATGCCAATTTGATGGGGCGAATCTTAAGTAAATAAATGCGAAGCTCAATGATGAAGCTGCCGACTTTGCTTGAGGAATAAGAAATAATGAAAATGTTGAAATAAATATGAAAAAAAAGCATAAAATAGAACAGTGCTGAAGCTGTTTGCAATAGCCGAGAGTCCGCGCATTGGCACTACTAGCCACCAATACGCTTAAGCGCATGTTCAAAGCAACAAAGATGCAAGTTCTCAAAAAGGTCACGACAACTGCCAACTACATTATATAAGTTGCAGATTTGAAGGAAAATGTATGCCCAGTATTTGTTGATTTCAGTAAGAATCGCTTAAAACTGGCTTTGACAGAGTTACGTTGACTTCGGTTAAGTTGAATTGAGTTGGGTTGAGTTGAGTTTTCGCTGCAAAATCAAAAACCAGCAACGCTAAAATAATATTTTATAAATACATACTCATGTGCATCGGTATCCTTACTTATTGCTGTATGTATTTTTGAAAGCATAAAAGTTTTAAGCGTTGCTTTATAGTATATAGACACGTGTGTATGTGGGACTTTAGCTACACTGCCGATGTTGCTACTGATATGTTGCCAACAAACGACAGCAAGCCTTTACTCACTGTTGTTGAAACTTGTTCTTGGCCTTAAGATTGAACTCTGCGTCACAGTGAAGGGCAACTAAAGCTGATGGGTGTTCAGTCGCCCTCTCATTTTGATTGGGTGGGGCTGATAGCTATTCACTTATATGTGTAAAATACAGAAATTATCAGCGTAAATTTCCAAACCTTCAACTGTATTGGAAACTACGTGTATAAAGGGAGTGCTGCAATGAACGGAAGGGAAGACAGTCTTAATTTCCTATATGGTATATAAATTCTGTTATTAAAGGCATGCGAAATAGATCTTCCTTGTTTGATTTGAACACATTTCGAAAGTCTTCGATTACTGGTAGAAAACAATGAGGTATGTCTGATCACTCATAACCGAGCAAACCACATGTACATCGTCTCTGTAAACTTCACAAATTTCATTGGAGGCTGGTGTGGCATTCTTCAATTTTTTTATACAAAAATTTGAAAATATAGCGAATTTCTTCATTATTTTCATTCATTTTTGAACAGCTGTAACTTCTTTTCAACTTCCCCGTATTTTGGTTGAATGAATCTTAAAATATCACCTTTTCAACACAATATGGTATGACACAATGTGATTGGTATACGACTCTAAGGACATCTACTGACAAAATACGAAAAAACTTTTGCACACTTGCACATTCAAAAAAGTTGTTGCATTACCAAAATTTGTGATTTATTTTGAAAAATTTTCGATTCCCTCCTCCCATAGCTGATCTCCGCCGAAAACAGATGTCTAGGGTGAGGAGGATTTTTCTGATATTATTTTTGTTGTAGTTTCAGATAACGTTTTTTTAAAATAGTTTTGATTTAAATCTACCAAATGGAAAATTCTTGGCCATGTAAAAATCTTGGGTTCTTTCAGTGTAGATTTACTCGAATATATATCGTGCAACGTTTGAAGTTTCGGGGCTAAACTGAGTGCTCGTTTGCTATTACTTCATTGAGTACACCCATTATTAGTGTATATTTTGCTCATAAATATGATTTTATTTCCTTCCGTAAGTGTATTTTTGGATATTTTTTGTTCCAAGTCAAAAAACTATGTTGTTGTAATTTTTAAGATTATTGCTTCCAAGTGGCTCACAGAAGACTAAATTTTCTTTGCGGAATAAGCATCAAAAATTAATTTAAAATAAATTTTAAAGTTTGCTTACTAAATTTTCAAAATTCCAAAAACTGAAAATTTAATTAAAATTTTTTTTTTTAACCGATGCATGCAAGCAAGAAAAAACGTAAACTTAAAAACTATTTTTTTTTAATTATACTCTTGTGACAACATTTATTTTAAAGCGATATTTTTGATAAAAAAAATTATTTTCAAGTGTTTCTTATTTATCAAGT